>NC_134484.1:331746456-332026456 GCF_040206685.1 Ascaphus truei
AAGGGACGGTGTCATCCAAATCAAAAAGGAAGAAAAAGAAAAGCGGTTCTTCACTTACCGTGGAAGAAACAGACACGTCCGCAGATCCTGTAGAGAAAAAGGGGGACCGAGATGCCCTGCAGGCTAGAGAAAATGGAGAATTCGTCACGCGTATAACTGAATATCCAGAGGGCCCAAAGGCAGAGGTCGTGTACCCCAAAGAAGTGTCTGTCCGGTGCCAACAGTGAGGAACCCTCAACCAGTCATCCCAGGGAAGCGGACCCGGAACCAGTGAGTGACGATCCCTTGACCAGCCCTGAAGACGCCCTGAAAATTGCCAGGCGTGACTGTGAGTTACTCCGTGAACAATTGAATCAAAAGGAAGATGGTTACGCGGAGCTATTGAAAAATAACGTGAGGCTACAAAAAGATGTGCTCACCATTTACTCTTTAGCCAGGACAGAATTGGACGATCTCAAGACTGAGCTAGATACTGCAAAGGCTGCTATTTCCGCCATGGATGAAAAGCAGAGCCAATCTGATAAAATGGTGGCTACGCTAAAGCGGAAGTATGAGGAGGCACTGAAGCAGATGACAGTCTTTCAGCAAGAGGTTCACACTCTTTGCATAGAGCTGAATGCCTCACAACAGGAGGTCAACAGTGTCCGGATAGAGGTGGACATATCTCAGAAAGAGGTTCAGACACTCCGCAGAGCACTTGATGTCTCACATCATGAGACCAACAGCTGCCGCACAGACCTGGAAGTTTCCAGAAAGGAACTACACAGTCTCACTGAGGAGCTGAACATTTCAAGGAAAACTATCCTACATCTTAACTTAGATCTCAAAGTCTCTCAGAAGGAGCTTCAGAACTTAAACCTGGAGATGGAAGTCTCACGCCAGGAGACAGCCCGCCTCCAAGCAGATGTGCAAAAATGGAAGGTGGACTGCAAGGAAGCCCTGAATAGTACAGAGACTGAAAAAAGAGAAAATTTAAGATAAAAAAAAGAAAATTCTGAGTTGACAGAATACGTCAAGGGAAAGAATGAAGAGCTGCAGGCTCTTGAAGAAATAAATAAACTTTTGAAAGAGGAAATATTTGAAGCAGAGCACCGACTGCAGAACCAACTGCAAGGTCTGCGTACACACCTCCAGTATGCGGAGGAGAAGCAGCAAACGCTGCAGGAAGAAAAGCTGCAGGCTGCTAAAGAGGTACACTGGCGACACACTTTATTCGAGCTCGGCTAGTCCCACGAATTCGGGTATACCCGGGTGTATTGAGGTTTGTGACTGTTTTCTGCCCGAGTGCATTGGGTTATTTTCCAGGCAGGGATTGAAGCATTTTATTCCCGCTGGCTGCAATACTGCACAGTATATATATATATACTGCATTACAATTCATGAATTTATGCCATCTGGTAGACACGCGAAGCATTGCAGCCTATTAAATCCTAATCATTATCATTTAACAGATCAGCCACCCGTCAGCCAGGCATGAACCCAGGCTGCAGGAACGTCTGAATACCCAGTACGTCCCTACAGAGCAGTATGAGGAGCTAAAGGCCACGCTGCATGTCTACAGAGCATCATTGGAGGCGGAGCTTCGATACCAGGTGACTCTGTATGAGAGGGAGCGTGAGAAGGCTCAGAAACTGGAGCAAGAGCTGGAGAGACAGAGAGACTGTTCCATTCCCTTGAGTCAGTACACCAAGGAGAAAACAGACGCAGCGGCAACCTTGATGACAAAAATTACAGAGCTCCAGAATATGAAGGAGACTCTGATACAGATTCCTCCAATACGGAGAAAGGTATTGGCTCTGCCCAAGCACCAGTATCCCACAGTAACTAATGCCCGTGAGGACAAGGGTACAGTGAGAGTTGGGGACTCTACGCAACTTCAAAACAAAAATACGAAGTTTGAGCCACCAAAGAAAGCACTAGCCAAACTTACAGCTGCCCAACAGCCAACAAACAGAGGTAGGAGTGCAGAATCCTTAGCTGAAGAAGCTGAACTGGTGACTCCGTGGTGTGGAGAAGTTGCAGAAAGACAGCTTCAAGAGCAGAAAACTCAAAGGGCTAGTCCTAACTGCTCTACAACTGTTGCCTTACACTTTATCTACAAAAAGAGGAGTGCCCGACGCAACAGAAATCTCAAGACCGCGCAAGCAATAAGAAGACTTTACGTTGAAAAAGTCCCCCTCGAGCGACTGAGGAGTGCTGATCTCAAGCACCTTCAGGAGGAGACAAAAATAAACTGGAGAAAGGGCTCCAATCCCAGCGGGACAGAAGGTTCTCTTCCTCCCTCCACTCTCATTCAAGTCACAGAAAGATCTCGAATGAGAGTGGAAGGATGGGCTTTGGCCGTGGTAAGCCCGAGCTTCCCACAAACAGGGGAGGTATGTAACAGGGGACTTATCCCTGTTCAGTAATGTGCCTTTAATCTAGCAGTGTGGTGGTTAACTTCTGGTAGTTAATTACTAAACACCACCTGCCTGATTGAGATGGCTTACAAAAGCCTGTCTGTTCAAACAGGAAGTAAGAACTCTTTAGCTGACACCTGAGCTGAACTTAGAGACACTTGTCTTGAGCTCTGCAAAAGAGATAGCAGAGCGGCTTTCAAGACACAGGGAAAACTTCTAAACCTGTATGCTGACCAACCCTGGAGACAAGGGAGCTGAAGCAGGGACAGTGAGAAGATTTTCCCTCCAAGAAACAGATAAGACTTTTATTCTTAAGAGACTGCTTATATCTGCTTATTTTCATGCTATATGTTTTGGGGCTGCGAGAACTGCTTAACTAATAGGAGATGTGAACTAATTGCATAGGATTTCACTAGAAATACTCCTAAGTGAATGGAAGCTATGTTCCCCCGCTCTGTGTTTGGATAATTTCCTGATGGAAAGGAGCAGGCACAATAAAGCCTTATTATAATTTCACATTATAAAGCCTCCTAAGTGTGTACCTCTGTGAATGTCCGTCCACAGTGGGTCTTAAAGGTGGATAGAGAGGGTGCTAGTCGGGTATTGAGGGGAACGGCATTCCAGAGGTGTGAGGCAGAAAGTGAGAAAGGTTTAAGGCGGGAGAGAGATTTAGATACAAAGGGGGGTAGAAAGAAGACACCTTTGAGAAGAACGCAAGAGTCGGGATGGTGCATAGCGTGAAATTAGGGCTGAGATGTAAGGAGGGGCAGAAGAATGTAAAGCTTTAAAAGTGAGGAGGAGAATTGAGTGTGAGATATGGGATTTGATAGGAAGCCAGGAGAGGGATTTCAGGAGGGGAGACGCGGAGACAGATTTAGGAAAGAGTAGAGTAATTCTGGCAGCAGCGTTTAGGATAGATTGTAGAGGAGACAGGTGAGAGGCAGGAAGGCCGGACAGCAGGAGGTTGCAGTAATCGAGACGTGAAAGAATGAGGGCCTGAGTCAGAGTTGTAGCAGTTGAGTAACAGAGGAAAGGGCGTATCTTTGTGATAGTGCTGAGGAAAAAGCGCCAGAGAGAGAGGAATCAAGTGTAACCCCTAGGCAGCGTGCTTGGGCTACTGGGTGAATGATCGTATTTCCAATAGCAATGTGGGAGGAGGTAGTAGGGCCAGGTTTGGGAGGAAGTATAAGGAGCTCTGTTTTTGCCATGTTAAGTTTCAGTCGGCGGCTGGCCATCCAGGATGATATTCCAGAGAGGCATTCAGAAACTTTGGTCTGTATAGCAGGTGTAAGGTCAGGGGTTGAAAGGTAAATTTGTCTGGTCTCCTGCCTGTGAAGCTCATTCCGGGCTCTGAAGACTGCACTAGCCAGGGCCCCTATTCTATTTGCACCAGACTTCTCAAAAAGGTTTTTGGTGCAGACTGATGCCTCGGCGCTGGACACAGCCAAGTGGGGGAGGAGGGCAGTGAACATGGACCTGTGGATGGCCTTTCCCGCCAGGACAACCCCTACGAACTGGTTTCCTCAAGAGATGCCAGGCTAGCCCAACCACCGGATGAGGTGGCCGGGGCACAGCCTGCACTTTGAGGTGGGGAGGAATAAATAAGCTTGTCACAGGAGACCAAGACTTATACACACATTAATACTGGGATTCTCGACTGATCACAACAAGGCGGGCAAAATAAATTGCAATTTATTTCTATTCAAACACACAAATCTTCACAATTACACTTAATAAAACACTTACTGGGTACAGGGAACGAAATCAAATGTCCTTGGAATGAAACAAAGTTTCTGGGCACCCCTGCACGCATGCCAGTGGGTGCGCAAATTATTCTGTGTAACAGTTTCTTGCTAGGGGCACAAGTTGCCACCCCTATATCTCCGCCAGCCAGCATAAATAAAGTAAATAAAACATTCAACTTACCCATGCCATCATGGAGGGCATCTTCATCAGCATATAGCAAGTTGGTCCATGTTCTCCGTTGCCAGAAAGGATACAAGAAAAAATAAAATCTAATGGCCCCAACCCCTAAATCACCTTAGCGGTTACAAACCGCTATAGTAATTAAGGGATTCCTTTGCTACAAACCTAGGAGGCCTAAGCATCCTCCCGGGACCACTATCCCCACCCTCTACCCAGTTCCACGACGTCAAAGTCAATCCAACGCCACCCACCTTGAAGATCTGGAACAGGTAACAAAATTCTTCTCTCTTTTATCTCCTATTAATTATTTATTTGTTTTGTTGGCTACTGGTTTTAATTAATTACCTGTTTTGTTTGCTAGTGTGGTAAATTAATTAATTGTTTTGTTGGCTAGTGGTTTTATTTATTTAAGAGTTTGCTTGGATAGTTGTTTATTTAATAGTATTGTTTTGGAATAACATAATTTTAATAATTTTGCTATTTTGGTGATAGCCTAATAGTACACATCACAAATAATTATCTATTTAGTTCTTTTATTGTTGGGGTGTTTAGGTGCTTCTGTATTTATGTGATTATTGTGCATTTTTGGCCTTAATTATTTTTATTAGGTTGACCATTGAGTGGCTTATCATGCCCATATTATAGTATAGGTCTGATATACCACTGTGCCAATCAATGGGTACAGGGTGGGTATAGTGGGTCCGGGGTTGGTGCTTTGGCCTCCCAGGTGGGTGGAGTGGAACAGGGGTTAACCCTTTAATTGCTATAGCGGTTAACTGCTAAGGTGATTAAGGGGTAAGGGGCCATTAGATTGTATTTTTTCTTGTATTCTTTCTGGCAGCGGCGGACATGGACCTGCAATATGCTGATGAGGATGCCCTTCATGATGGCAGGGGTAACTTGAATGTTGTTTACTTTTTTTATGCTGGCTGGCTAATGTTTATTTTATTATGGGCAAATGTATCCATATCTGGATAATAGTTATTACTGTAATGTATGTGTTAGGGGGGAGGTGTATTTATTGCAATGTATTCCACATTTTTTTTTTTGCAACATGATTGGTACCGCAGGCCAGCGGGGACCCGTGGGGACCACCTGAGACCCCCGGACACCCACGGGGACCACCCGAGGGATCCCAGACACACATGGGGACCACCCGAGAGCCCCCAGACACCTGTGGAGATCACCCGATGGCCACCAGACACCCACGGGGATCACCCAAGGGCCCACAGACACCACCTGGAGGCCCACGGACACTTGCGGGGACCACACGGGACCCCTGTCGGCCTCTGGTATCAATCCTGTGTACAAAAAAATTAAAAATGCTTTTATGTGGGGACACAGGGTGTGGGTTGAGTATAGGTGGTTAGTACATATTGTAATGTTTATTGGGGGCAGGGGGGTGAGTGAAGGGCCAAGTACCCGCTGCCCCCAATCAAGCTGCTGTTTTTCCTTACCCCCTTCATTGCCTTAGCGGTTAGCTGCTAAGGTAATGAAGTTGCCTATCAATGCATTTTTATTGCATGGGAATCATGCCGGGGTCCTCCAGTGCTGATATAATGGGTATCAGCTCCGGAGACTCTGGGCATCAATCTGATGCCGGAAAAATGCATTTTTTTAAAGTTCCCTCTCGTTGCTTCTCACCACTGACCTGCCGTCTTTACCTGGGGGAGGATTTTGAGAGGAAATCTCTATTCTAGAGCAGCGATTAGCCTCAATAAGTTAATCGGGGCTACTAGAATTGCAGAAGTTTGAAAACCTGCCGATAAGTGGCTTCTCACCGCTCGTTTGGCGTTTTTTTTTATCGGTAAAAAATTGCAGAAAAGGGCTTTAATCAGCGACTTATCGGGGCTTAATGAATAGCAGTAGGCGATCGGTTATAAAATTGCGAAAAGGCCTTGATACGTGGCTTATCAGCGCTTAGTGCATAGTCCCCTATGCATTTATTTATCGCACTGTAAGACATGAGACCAAAAAAGGGATTTAAAAAATGCACTATCGTCTGACCAGATTTTTGTATCAGTGCTATTGCACTATAAATCCTATAGCGTGAAAACTAATATAAAAAAAAATGCAGCCAGGAAGAGGTGCATGGAGATTTGCGTCTCCATGCATGGTTCTTACAAGCCATCGTACAATAAAAATATTTATTTTAATAATAGTGTGTGGGAGCAAGGGTCTCCTGTGCTGAACCGCGTTGATTTCAGCCTCGGGGACCCCCTACTTCCCAAGATACAGGCCCTGTTATGGGCGCCAGTATCCCCTGTGCTTTTAAATCACCCGCGCCACGTGACCCTGAGATTTAAATCCTGCGCTTGGATACCGGCACCTCACAACAGGCCCTATATTTCGGGAAGAAAGGGGTCCCGAGGCTGAAACGTGGTTCACCTCAGAAGACCCCCTGCTCCCATACACTAGTATCAAAACACAAATACATTAAAAAAATCATTACCGTAGCAGCAATCTGCTAAGGTAGTGATGCTGCTTTAATGTAATATAGACCATGTGAGTGCGTAATGCTAAAGACTACAACAGTGAGATGGGTGAATGTGTGAATAGCCAGATATTCGTGGGGGGACCCCTGAATATAAACTTGATAGGAGAGAGGTACTGGGTTGCAAATCCTGGATAATAAGCTCACTAATAAGTGACGCTAGTGTAAACAGTGAAACCAGGAAAGATAAGCATGATCACACCCTAGGATGTACCAACAGTCTTAATAAAGTCTTGAGCAGGAAAACATGTAGCAAGCAGTTAACTCACTCGAGTGCTGCAACGTCCATGCAATCCACAGGTAAGGGGTCCCCAGGTGTGCTTCCGTCCGAAGGGTAAACTGATAGAAAGGAAGAGAACTGGCAGAGCACTACTGTATATCCAGAAAAAGGTAGAGAGTGCGCACTCGTGATATTCTGTGAGCCCCTGGTGTCTGGGTTGGTATTGCGAAAGCGCACTCCTCCTATGGTCCGCGGCTCACTCTGTCTGCTCCGGGTGCATGGAGGGATCATTGCCTGGATAGTGTGGATGCGCGCTCACTCGGAGCCCCAGTGACGTGCGCACTTAGGGCATTATGATGATGCACCTCCCCCGCGTTCCACGGCCTCCATTGACATAAAGGTCTTTTCCCTTAGTTTGTTACTGCGCAAGCGCGTACCACTGGGGGTTTCTAGACCTCATATGCCTCCGGATTGGTAGCTAGGGGCGGGGCTAGTCGTCATCAGCCCTGTGCACAGATACAAGATATATGCACACATCAGGAGATCATTAGCAATTAGAGAGGGCGGACCACACTTGGGCTGTGAGTATTAGTTGATTATGTTATCTTGTACCTATATATATATGTTAATAAAGTTGTGATATGTATACCTTGAGAAAGCGCTCTGAGAAGCATGAAATGTTGGTGGGGCTCTCCCTTGCCCGTTTTTTCCATGACCAATAAATAATTTTTTTATGGGGTATGCACCCTCCTCTCTACTTTTTTCTGGATATATAGTAGTGCTCTGCCAGTTCTCTTCCTTTCTATCTTTTAATGTAGTATACAGCTGCGGCCGCCTTTATCCTAGTGCGGCCATAGCGGCGCAACTCTGATAACCGCAGCAGATGCAGTATGTTTTTTTTTCTTCCGGAATATGTTGCGGTATTTTAGCGCTCATAATATTAGCATTTTATTAGCACTGTATGCAATACTGCAATACCGTCTAAAAACTCAGGGGGGCCTTCGCGAGCTGTTGTCTTCAAAGTCTAATACTTTAGCAGTTCAACCACAGTACGTCAGTACACAGTCTGCGTGTGCGCACGCAGTAATTGTAAATTTGTATATTTATTCATGCATATGCAGTGCTGTATGTCTCATTTGAAAATTGTTGAAACGCATAGGCGTGTACTGTAACAGTATCACATTTCGGCATAAACAGCACTCTCCCCTCGCTCGCCCCCGCACATACAGGCTAATTTACTGCACTGCAGTATTTCAACTTCTTATCTTATCTACAGTACAGTACACCTCTCCCACACCATTCCTTTGAATGTGTGTCTTTCTGGTTTCAATGACATTCCTGCTTGATAGCTGATGATTACTGCGCATGCGTCTATAACTTCGCCACTGCTTGCTTGCAAAGTTCAAGAGTGTGATCAAAAAAAAAAAAATTTTCCTCGTTTTTTATTTTTTATTTCTCCTGCCTAAAACATCTTGATATTACGATATTCATTCTGTGCTGTAGATTTTGACTGCGACACTGTGTGTTTGACTGCACATGGTTGATTTGTATGCTTTTTATGTATTTGGGGGTGTAGGGATCAAATTATTATGATAACCTGCCTTTTGAAAATATGCCATTTCTTTGAACTGCAGTACAACTAATCCTTCATGCAGCTGTACCCTGTACCCCCCTCCCCCACGCACACACACAAGGCTCACTCAAGCAAGGATTCGAACCTCTTATCGACAGACACCTCTCCAGAGCCATTCCGTTTCTAAAGCTTGCCATTGTGTTTTTAATCATCCATCCCTAGCCGAGCATCACCTCTCTGTGCCTGCGTGCCTAATTTTCCTATTGTTGGCTATGAGTCACCTCTCTGTAATCCTCTTTGGGAAGGGAGCTAGCTGATGATTACTGCGCATGAGTCACCCATCCACCCCCCCCCCACCCTTTGAGGCTTTATTTACGGTAACGCTTTTGATAATCCCTTCTCGAATTTGATATGTAAATCTGATTTGCACAGCACTGTGAAATTGAGAGTTAAAAAAAACATTATCTGATTCATGTTTTTGGTGCAGTAAGTTACCACTTTTTGTCATTCTTTCTTTTTCTTTGGTGGGGGGGTTGTCAATGATTATGATTATCATGAATGTAAAGAAATATTTATTTTATTTTATCAGGAACAAAAAATACAAATATAAAAATAATCATGAATAATTCAAAATGCAGTCTTTATTCAGTTCTTCTGTCAGATGAAAATTGAGGGCCGGTGTATAATCATGAATAATGCACATTGATAATAATATTAATTCATAATATATAATATATAATAATATATATATAATAATATAATTTTTTCCGTCTTTACCTTCTTCCTCATTCTGTGTACAGTACAGTAGTTCATTGAGAGAGGAGAGGTTTGTGTACATCATGACTGCAGTTTAGATACTGTACACTTAACTGTACAAACAGTTCACAAACTTTACACGATAACCCCCCTCTCCCCCAGTCCATCCTTTTTTTCTGAAAAGACAAGAACACAAAAAATTAGTGCAGTTATGTGCATACTGTATTATGGCATGGTGTGCTGTACAGTACTGTCAAACGAGTCTATACTGGAACTACTGTATACTGTAACATCTGTTAAATACTTTGCAACCAGATGGCTGGTGCTGCTCTCTCAGGAAAGAAAAAAATTGAGCAGTTACTGTAGGTGCATATTATGGCACTGTGTACTGTATACTGTAGCTACTCCATATTGGACAACAGTATGCAGTTAGTACTGTCAAAGTAGTCTATACTGAAACTACTGTATACTGTGACTACTGTTAAATACTTTGTAACCAGATGGCTGGTGCTGCTCTCTCAGGGAAAAAATAATCTGTGCCATACTTACCTGTATCATACTGTACTTACAATACTACAGTACAGTACTATACCATACTACCTTCCTGATGCTTGCCCATTACGCGCGATCATAATGGGCAACACAGTCGCAATATGGTCAATATATTTATTGCATCGTTCCACGGTGAGTACATCGTTCCAAAAAATCAGTATGCCTTGCGCCAACTCATCCTTTTTGGAGGGTTTCACGACTTTGCGGATATGGTCCTTCAGCTGATGCCAGACCATTTCGATAGGATTGAAGTCTGGCTATCTGTCATTGGAAGGAGGGGGAAAAAAGGACAATTAGCTAAAGAGATACAGTACACAGTAAAAACAGTGGGAAAAAATGAGACACGTTTACCGCACTTACTCCGCTGGCGTCTTCACCCAGTTGATACCGGGCTCAAGAATATGCGCGGTTGATGCGGTGTGCTTCGGATCGTTGTCCTGGTAGAAATGTTGACCATCCGGGAACTCACGTGTGATGTATTCCACAATCTCAGGCACAATTTTCTCTTGGAAGAAAGCTTTATTCATGATTCCTATAACAAGAAAAGAAAAGTGCTCAAAAAACTGCACACTAGTACAGTACAGTGCATAAGGCAAAAGCGTGTGACATACATTTTACTGTACCTTCAAAGATGACGATGCATCCTGGTCCACGCATAGGGATTGCACCCCACACACGCATCTTCACTGGGTGTTTTGGACGCGTCTTCATAGATATGCGACCTTTTTTGTGGAATGCAAAGGTGGCAAATCTCTCCAGCGTAGAGTAGACTCGTCAGTGAAGATGCAATCCTGGAAAGTTTCTCCACTGTCGATCCATGCCTGCCTTGATCTTGTTAACGTCCCTTATCATAGGGTACGCTCTGTAATGACAAGGAATCATTTTATAGGTACAGTACAGTTTCTTAAACAACACTTTAACCTCCTGTACTGTCCAGTACTAAACTCACACGTCCATATTTCCATCCAATTCTGCGTCCCATCGTCTTTATGCAGTGAGATTGTGATTTTGCTGCAGAGTGTATTTGACCCTTAATGCACTCTTCTCATCATTCTCTTCACTTATTTTGTCGACCAGAAGAGTTGTCTCCCTACAATGTACAGAAAAACAACAATCAGGTAAGATACAGTGTAGTAGGCCACAAGTACAGCACATCATTTGCAGTAAAAATAGTATCAAATTAGATAGGTCTACACAATATATAGTTCTATTAATATGCAGCAATATAAACAATAAATTTACTGTAGTTATATAAATATTCCGAAATAACAATAAAATTAGATAGATCTACACAATATATAGTTCTATTAATATGCAGCAATATAAACAATAGATATACTGTAGTTATATAAATATACTGAAATAACTATAAAATTAGATAGATCTACACAATATATACAGTAGTTCTATTAATATGCAGCAATATAAACAATAGATATACTGTAGTTATATAAATATACCGAAATAACTATAAAATTAGATAGATCTACACAATATATAGTTCTATTAATATGCAGCAATATAAACAATAATAGATATAGTGTGTTATATAGTTATATAAATATACTTACGCGTTAGTTACCGTTGGTGTCCTCGTGCATGATAGCACACGGTGGTTGATGGCACAACGAGGCCAGAAGCAGCTAACCAGCATTGGATATCTGCAATTCGGTGTCTGCTCATTTACATCTCCTTAATTCTCATGCTGAGATCCTTTGAAATCTTTAACATGCATTGCTGCGAGTAGAAAGAAATACAAACACAAGAATGTATATTCGATGTTTAGTCGATGTGTATTCAATGTGCAGTGAATCCACAAAACGGATGGTGTATTTATACGTTAATGACTCACATTAGAGTATGCCCACTTTCAACACCTGTACCTCATCGCCATGCATTAAAGGTTACACACTTTGCATAGCCCACCACTCGATGATCTTTATCTGAACTTGCCCTTGTCCAGATTCTGCATTGTGCCATCTGCTTCCATGGATCAACCCCGATTCTACGGACGCAACAAGCCACTCGCCTCTGCCGTGCCTGTCACTCAGAAAAAAAACGAAATGCGGCAGCCGTTTCCAAGCCATGGCCAAAGCGACAGGCTAGGGCCAATAAAGAAAACCTTCTGCTTTTAATACAAGTATGCCTTATTATGTCAAGAAGAAATACAGTGATGTACATTCAACGCAAAACAAATGGCAGCCAACCCATCGAACCCGCAGGCCACTTCCTCGTTTATGCTTCGACAACTCTGCCGCCGCTCTCCCGGAAATCTACAGCCCATCTTCTCCACTACTCGTCCACGACGCTGCCGCCGCTCTCCCGGAAACCCACAGCTCTTCTTCGCCACTGCTCTTCGACGACGCTGCCGCTGGTGCCCCTGAAATTCACGGGTCACTTTCTCCATTACGCTTAGACAACTCAGTCGCTTCTCGCCCGGAAATCCAAAGGTCGCTTTCTCCATCCATCTTCGACGACGCTGCCGCTTCTCTCCATGGAACCCCCATCTCATCCTCCGTAGCACCAATCCACCCAGATGCCCATAGCACGCCATGCACAAGAACCAGCTCGTTAGACTGCATGCTGAATGGGTTAAGTGTGGATATCCCCGGGAACTCTACTGTGCTGGTAAAGATAGATCTGCTTTTAGAGACCATGCTAAATATGGATCAACGGATGGAGAAGATGGACCGACGGATGGAGAAGATAGAGACTGACATAGCCCCTGTATACCCGACGCCAGAGCAGGAGGGTGGCATGGATGTGATGAATGGGACCTTCGACCGCCTTCCAACACCAAGCGCACCCCCTCCACCAGAAGAATTTGTGTACATGTATGCCGTTGAGGAGGAGGTTAACATGACAACCTCGCCAGGAGACAACATAGCGACCAATACAGGAGGGAAGCTTCCTTCCAGGCAACCTACCCTCGCCCGCCGCCACAAGCACACCCGCTCACAGAAGAACACCTGCTTCCAGAACCCAACCTACATACGCTTGCATCGATACGGTGCCAGACATCATCCTGCGCGAGCTGCCACCGGCACTCAGGGAGAAGTATAGGGTGATGAATGCTGGTTTACCCCAGAAGTATGCCATGTTAATTTTTAAGCACCACGTGTCCTACTTGCGTGTGAGCTACGAAGGAAATTGAGAAAAAAGGGCGCTTCCTGAAAATTTAAGAAGGACTATTGTGGAGGAATTGCGGCGCTATTTTTCAATTACAGATCCTTTAATGAAAATCGTTCGAGACTCCATTAATGGCATTTTGCGCCATACAAGGCATCGGCCCTGGAAGGACAATCTGGTGGGGATCGCATTTGCGTGACTGTTCAACTGTTGTTTATTTTTTGTAAATGTTTTGACTTTCTGTACTTTAATAAAGGAGAAGTTGCGTTTTTTAACTTGTATTAATAAAGAAATGTTTTTCCTTACTGTACACAGGACCTGCACAATTCCAGTCCCCGAGGGCCGCAAACAGGCCCGGTTTTCAAGGTTATCCTTAAAACCGGGCCTGTTTGCGGCTCTCGAGGACTGGAGTTGTGCAGGCCTGACTGACTGTTCTGTACACCATCCTACTGTAAATGTTTTGACTTTCTGTACATAAATGTTTTCACTAGCAGTAAACCATACACCTGTTAATGTTTTCAATTGCTGTACACTTTAAATGTTTTTAAATTGTATTAAATTGTATTTGTAAATGCATGTTTTTGCACTTACTTCACCAATAAAAGAAAATGTTGATTTGTTTTAAATTGTTCCATTGTCTCCTTTTATACTGTAACAAAATACGGTGTTTCTAGAACATACAGTACTGTCCAGGCATACTGTACAGTACTGTACTATATACTGTAGGCATGCTCAGTACTGTACATCACAAGTGTATTAAAACAATACATGCTGTACGGGTATAGAATACACATATATACTGGAATACATGTAGAATAAATGCATATTTTTTATTTTTCGGGTTTATTATACAGTATATATAAAAAAGTATTGTATACGGTCTGAAAACAACAGCATACTGTTTCAGGTTTTCTATGAAGCTCTCAGTTGCAGTATTCTATCCTAATCAATAACAACGGCCACTAAACTGTAGACTCTGGTACGTGGTTTTTTAAATCCGATTCAGCAATGTGCAGGCATTGTTACACAAAGCAATATTATCCATCGAAATCCCTCCGTTAGCCGTTTTCTGCATTAGATGACAAACTTTTCTTTTCTGAGGAAAAACAAAAGTACAGGTTTTACTGTAATGGTCAGTCAGTCCCCTAAAGAAGTTCCTACAGTCAGTCCCACCAATAATTTTCTCGGGGGGCGTCTCCTCTTCACATGCGCATGTGCCTACTGTCGATGTGATGACACGCATATGCGTTTCAAGAAGGTTCTAATGCGCATGCGCCTAGCGTTCCACCAATTGTTCAGTATCTACTGCAGAAGCTGCTCAGCCAATGATATTGCTTACAGGAGATATTGCTTACAGGAGAATCGCTTAACAGTGCATTGAATTGATATTTCAAAAACAGAATAAAATACGGCAACATTACTCAACATAGACTTTGCCAATCAGCTGGCGCCGAGCCACTACCAGTCCCGTATTCTTGATTGTACACGTAGTTGACAGGTGACAGTGGGACTACTACACCTGTAGTCAGCTGATGAAGCTGGAAATCACTTAGGTACATGCAAGCTTGCTGGAATCTGTACGCAAAATCCGTCTCAGGCTGCAGGTGTCCGGGCGGGGACAGACAGCAAGGGTTGTCGGCCACCAGGTTTTCACTGACGGTTAGACCGTTATTGGAAGCCGTTGCTGGCGCATTGCTTGCCTGCGACTGACGTTTCTTAGTTGGTTTTAACATGACCTTTCGCCTTTTGAAGTCTCCATGATCATAGATACGGGAAAAATCCGATGATACACACCAATACCCTCCAATAACACCGGGATCAATACGAAAAAAACACGGATCGATACATAACTTTTTCCTTATTGCACACTTCCACACATGAGCATCTGGTGAAAATTTGTAAAAGTCATAGTTTTCGATAAAATACTGATAAATTTGACCAACTGTTGCCATTTTATCATCTGTTGCATTAATCGCGGCCCATATTAAATAAGCGTACGTTCTGTCGGGTTTTTGGAACACGGACTGCAGTTGTGCACTCATCTCGGGACTCTCAGGACAATAAAACACCAGACACTGTGCACGTATTTTTTAATATGAAAAGCCTAAATTGATACATTATTGTAACTTCTTCAGTACAGGCCAATTTACAATGGACCACTGTGGTATTCTTTTAAACACCTGAAAGTCGACACATTACTGAAGCGCATGCGCATTACAATTCATGAATATCTGCCACCTGGCGGATACGCGAAGAATTGCAACCAATTAAATCCGAACCATTATCAATAAACACATCAATAAACACATCAAATGCGGGTGACGCCGGCATGAATGCAACATGAATGCGGCATGAACGTGGTTAAGTGCGGTGAAGTTGCGTGGCAATCGGAAAAAATCCCCGAAAAAATTCGGAGATGTTGGAGAATTAACGGGGCCGCCTGTAGAACACATCTTTTACAGCATCATTCCACTCAGTTACATCAGGTTTTCAGGCATACATATAGAATTTGGTTATAGAGTGGAGAATCTTCAGCTTGGTTGATGTTAAATGATTCAGGATTCTGCATATACATCTCTGATGCTGGTTTATATACCATTACTTTAGGCTTTTTAGTCTTCAGTCAATCATTAATGTTTAAACCAATATTCCTTCACATCCTTCGCTATCTATTGTTCTTCAAAGACCAACTATTTCACAAGATACATACTGCTGCGGCCAAGTTTATTCGAGCATTTGCCCGTTCTTGGCCGCAGCAGTAGCCTGGCGCGTGCCCGAGAGTGACGGGCGCGCGCCGAAGCAGCGGAAGAGCGCCCTCCGATCGGGGCGCTCTCCCTACCGCTGCCGGGTCCGCCGGGTCCCCCGGAACCCCCTGCCGCTGTCCCGCGATCACCAGGGCTCCCTTGGGGAGCCCCTGGACGCGCGTGCAGGGGGCGCACGCTCCCGAAGACGCGTGACCGCGCGTCTATGACGCGCGGCACGCCGAGGGGCGGCCACTAGCAAGCCGGGAAATCTCCCGGCTTGCGGTACCGGCCACACTCTAATAAAGTGTGTCGGTAGTGTATCTGTACATTGATTTACAAAACCCTTGTTCTGCCACTAAGTAACTATAAGATTAACTGTGGTCCTAATCTTTAAAAAACGATCTCTTTTGTATTGTTTTCCTAACTATTTAAATAGCCTTTGATTCCAAACTCATGAGCCTATACTATTCAACTCAACAGACATTAAACATACCAAGTTTTATACAAAATGGAAATGAATAAAACAGGATAGATTCTTAAGTCCATAAAACATTTCTACACCTGCCTGTCTTCAGACTGATTTATCTTCTTATCTTTGCAGAGCCAGCTAATAATTTTGAAAAATAATTGATATATTACACTATATTCCTTATTTTAACTAACATGCTGAATATATATACTGTGTGTATATAGACAATATAACATAATTATTATTCATGCATGAAATTGTCTTTAAATCACAGTGTGAATTTAGCAATACATTTTTTCAGACTTTTCTTGCACTTCCAGCCACAGGTGTAAAAAAATATTTTTTCAAGTTGTCTTGGAAATGTAAGACAAAATAGCCTTTTTTTTTATTTCTCTCTCCTCCCCTTTCCTCGTTTGTTCTCTGATAAAGAAAGGGAATTCATACATGTTATTACATTATTGTGGGGGTGTCAAAAGCAAGGCAAAATGAAACCCTATTAAAAAGCACACACCATAAATTAGGAAGTTTAACAATGATTTAAAATTCACTTCAGGCAAATAAAAGTATGTTTTTTTTCAGGGAATTAGAAATCCTTGAAGTAATTTACATTATGGGGTTATGAATCAATGCCTCCTGGCTGCAAAATTGGACAGTTTTGCTTCACAGAGACATACAGCAAAAAAACCCTTAATGCTGCACCCCCCCCCCCCGAAACCTAAATATTAGTATCTGCCCTCTGAGCACTTTTTGAAATGTTTTTGTTTGTGTTAAAAACCATTATTTAATCTCTAGCATCGGTGGTTTCCATGGTAACAATTAGACTGCTCCAGCCTCTGGGAAGAGGTCCATTTTAACCTCCCAGACATGTAATATTTCAAACATATCTCCTGAACGAAGCATCAGATTTTACAAAGGAAAGCTGCATTGGAAAGGACAAGAAGAGATCTCCTGAAAAGGTAGAAATGGCGATCAGCGCCCACTGCTGCTCTTATCTACCTGAGCCATTTGTTCACTTTGGTTCAAAGAAGGACAGAACATTTAATAGCACACAGTAATTTCCCTAAAAGCTTCCGTTCAAGAGTTTATCAAGATTATGTTGAGAACATGTGTCATAAACCACAAGGGAGGAAGAGATAATCTTGGAATTAAAAACTGAAAGTATAAGATCAATGTAAACTTCATATACTTCATCACTTCCAAATAGTCCTGAGATAGTTACTTTACAAGATTTACAACAGATAACTGGTATAACTGCAGACTGGTGGTTTCCTGTTGATATATTACCGTGGATAAATCTAGGGTTACTGCTTCCTGCATCGTTAAGGAGGTGGTCCACTTTCCTGTACATTTAGTATTATAGAAAATACATATTAGCCTGCCCAGGAAAGGGCTTTGGCATATAAGTGAAGTGACACACCACAGACATGTAATATTAATGCCCCGTCAGTTAGTTCCCACTGCTTGCATTTCATTAGGATCTGTCCACAAAACATATATTTGTATATTTTGCAAACCTGTTCTACCTGGTTAAGGTAGAATTAAAAAAAAAAAAGACACAACAGAAAGTCAATGAGCCAGATTTACTCAACCTGTGTTGTCCAGGACTTTAGTTAATTTCATGTAGAAATACACAGTAGCAAAAGTTTAAAAATATTTTTTTTTTCTTAAAATGTATTGCTGATTGTTTCAATGTTTCAATGGTTCGATGATGTGCTAGGAAGGAGTATGTACTGTATGTATGTACCGCATAACACTATATCAAATAGGCAGCGTTGAAAACCTGTACTATGACGGGGACAACAATTGGAAAATAATTTTGACTAACAAGTGATAAAATAGTAGAATAATATACAGTATATAGACTGTGAACCTATTGGAGCACAGAAAAAGTATATACAGTAATAGAACTCAAAAATCATGTAAAAAAATGAAATAGGAATAAAATAAAATTGTGCAAACCAGTCTTAAAGATGAATCCTCTAATCAAAAAGATCTAAAAGTGGAAGTCCTATAGGATTCAGATGGGCTGATAGAAGACTTTTATTAATATTAATATTGTTTTATTAAATTGATTTTTCATAGAATTAAGCTATAGAGCACACGCTTCTTTTTGTTTTCATTTACAGCGGCGATGTTATTAGATCTTAATCTAAGTCCTATTAATAGATAAAGATAACCTGATCCAAAATATTTCTCAAAAACATAATACTTTTTCAACATTTATTTATCCACAAATGATTCAATATCCAAAAAAGTATGTGAACCTTTAGATTCAGTACCTACAGTAGTAGCACCCCATTGAGAAGCAATCACTTCAACTAAGTGCTTCCTGTAACTGCTGGTCAGTCTATTAAATTGGTTTTGTGGAATTTTGGCCTATTCCTCCTTAAGTGTGAATAACAACAGGAAAGCAGCGCACAGCCAAAGGGAGTCGGGTCAAAAATGGTGATAAAGAAGGAATTTATTAGAAAAACATGCTAAAAAGGAGGTACAGATGCAGCGGTCGTTATTTTAAAGCATTACGGCGCTGTTTCCGTGTACGCTACTGTACTCCACGCGGCATGAACGTGACCAATCGCCACAGGCACACGTGTTTATTGCGGTTGCTTTGTTTGAATTTGTTTGAATTTCATGGATTGTGTGCAATTATATGCAATTAAATGAATGAATTGTAATGTGTACAGTACGTGCTACTGTGTCAATTTCAGAACACTAAAATGCCATTTTATGCACTCGCCTGCACTTGCGTCTTAAGACGGTACGGTTGGAAGCAATCCCGCGCAATCACATGGGTATTCCGAGTTATTAACCGCGTTATCCCTTAAAATAACGTCCGCTGTATCTGTATATGGACCCTCCTACGTGTTTTGTACCGGCAGGTACTTTATCAAGGAGTAAAGAACAAACACTCATGCAGTCCCTTTAAAGTCCAGCTGTCTGTGACACACACGCGCAGCTGCCCAGACACGCACCCACTGATGTCAGATGCTTTGAGCATGAAACAAGACACACATAGAGGAAAAAAACCATGGTAACCAACAACAAACGATTGACAACTTAAATACAGAGGAATAAAGGACAAAGGTCAAAAACAAAAATCAATCCAAGCCATGGTAGTGATATGCAATGAGAACAAACCCCATTCACAAATAAAAACAATAAAGTTAACACATACGGATGCAGCCACCAACATTCGACAATTTCTCGGACCAATCTCTGTGCCGTCTACCATGTTCCTCGCGTGATTCACTGAATCATTTTCCCGCAAAGTCTGTCAATCGCACCTTTGTTTACCTGTAGATGATTACCTGGATTCAGATTTGTGTGGTTGCAGATCAGCACGTATCTGCCAGATGGCAAAAGTGAATGTATTTACATATACAGTACATTGGATAATCAATGTTCAGATGTCATTATAGCAGATAAAAAGAGTGTGCATTACAGTGATCCATAATGAATTGACCTTGGTCACTGAAGACGTCATCAAATTTAGGCGTTTCACATTAAATTACAAAACAGAATGTGGTCGAAATTAAGATTTATTTACAGAAGTAATTTGTCAGTTGAACAAACGTGTTGACGCGTTTCACATTACAGTATGTACAGTTTGAAAGGACTGGTCGACATTATATGACATTGCTTTGCCTGGTCAGTGTCTGCGTAGACATACAGTAGTGTACAGGCACCATGTCAGGTCCCTATAATCGACCCAAATGCAGTTACGCATAACTGAAATGTTCTACAATTAATGCAGGAACAGAAAAGAAGGCGAATTTAGCAGAGATATATGGCTATATCATTGACAAGTAGGATTACTTCAAATCTTCAGCCGACCATCATGGGTGGAGGAATTCGATACAACATAATTTATTGATGCATGATTGCTTTATTCGAACACCCCTGCCTGTATAATACTTATATATTCTCTTGAGAAAGGGTCATTTAGTTTAACCCTCTGGCCAAAGCATTTTAAGCCTGTGAGCCATGACAAGGCAGACCCAGTTCACAGGTCCTAACACTACCAGAGAAAATACCTCTATTAGGATTAAATAGCACAAAATATTTATGTATATACATACGGTATATAATATAATCCTAATAGAGGTATATTAGTATTTTATCTGGTAGTGTTAGGACCTGTGAACTGGGTCTGCCTCCTCTTTTCGAATATAATCGTCCCTTGCACATGCAGCCTCGGCAGTAGCTCATGCCCATGTAGTGCCTAGTCGAGCTGAGTTTAAGGACCTTGCGTCTGTTGCTGTTGTGTATAGGGCTCTGACTCTGTTTGTCAATCTGATGCGTGGGGTCTGGTGAAAGTCTGAGTTCTGCTATATTCCAGGTGTCTGTAGGCTTTTGGTAATGTGTGTGTACTGTTATCTGATGGGCGGCAGATGACTGCCTCATTGCCGGTCAATGTCCTGTAGCTGTTAGTGTAGTGATAGCTCTACTCACAGGTGTCCGTGGCTCTGATCCGTGTCCTGGCAAATGTACGAAATGTGGCACTTGGTAGCCCTAGCTGTGGGGATGTAGCACACTTGAGGATCTGAGGTGCTACTACAGTATGTCATTTACAGTATGCAGCTGTGCTGAAGTGCAGTGTGTTTGCTCACTCTGCAGCTCTGCCTCCAGTAGAGCTGTTTCTTACAGTTCTGTCCCAGGCTTACGGTGGCTAAATAAATTGAGACAGGCAGATAACTCAATTCCTTTTTTCATACAAAATTGAGTCTTCTTTAAATTTCAGATGTTTATTGTGGAAACATGAACATTAATGAAGGGAAAACTTCTGGGAGGGTAAAAAAATAAGAAATAGGTAAGAAATAATGCAATCGCAGGGATCAGTAGGGAGAAGAAAGGCAGAAGGTAGCAAACTCTAAAAGGCAGTAACTGAAGACAGCCCCTGATGGAAACAACTTAGACTGCGTCAAGTGACAGGGAGAAAGGAAAGTACCAACACCAGGGAAAATTGGTGGTTCCAGACAACAAACTGAATGGCAGCTCAACGGCAAAAGAGCATAACAGGTGTAGGACTGGAGCAAAAGATACAAGAGCCTCTCCATTTCCAAACTTATTCTAGTTTGAGAGAGACCTATTGCATTCAGTTGACGTTGATTTTTGTAATAAAATTCCTGTGTTTATTTGGGGAAGATCTCTCCAAACTAATATGGATATATACTGTATATATTATTATTTCTTTTCTGTTCTATTAATTAATCCAACTATTTATTTTAAAAGAGTATTTATGTGCATCTTTAAAATTGACAGCCATATCACGTCTCACAGAATATGTCGTATACCTACTGGAGTGCCCCTGCGGCCTCCAGTACATAGGGAAGACATCGAGGCCTTTGAAAGTGAGGATTTTAGAGCACTTAGGCAGTACAAAAAACACAAGCTGGCTACACATAGTGTGTCAAGACATTTTGAACGTTGTCACCAATCTGATGCAACTGGCCTAAAATACAAAGGAATTTAAAATGTCAAGAAACATTGGAGAGGAGGAAATAGATGCAGATTTAACAAGTAACGAGACATTTTGGATACACAAGTTTAAAACATTAATCCCATTAGGAATGAATGCAGACATAGATTTGGGAGTGTTGCTTTTCTAATTTAGACTGAGTTTTATTGAGATACTCAAGACTGCATGTTTCCAAAGTCTCACTGGGTGTTTTTCCATGTACTATATACATTGTTAGAAGGTACTCCACATTGCAATTTTTTGTTATACACAGTATATCCATTGCACCTTTATAAATATTGATCAATCCTCAATATTTATTGATAATTATATTAGGCAAATTTGATCTGATGTATTGTTGTTTTTTGAATATCTTCTTAATTCTTTATATATTTTTACATATTTTTATATATTTTTAATATATTAGTAATCTAATGTTTTTATATATAATTTACAATTTTTTAATCATGTTTCTCTGAGGCTGCATCAATACTGTGTTGACTTTGAATATTGCAATGGCAGCCTGTGTCTTAGAACAACAGGTGTCCTACAATAATATTGCCTAGTGCTTACTATAAAATTAATTAGACACATAGCGTGTGTGACTATTTCCTAATAGATTTTTTTTACTAACTGATATCTTGTTTATATCTTCCATGTCGTCTGTCTGGCCACTCACATTGGAACATCGACGAGCTTTTTGTGACGTTTGGCACTAGCACGTATAATTATAATTTTTAGTCAGTAACGTGTACATTTTGGGAGTGATTATGTGTACAGTATGCATTAGGGTTCAGTTTTGGTGATCTGGACCAGGGAGTGTGTATTAATTATGCAGGCACTGTGTATGGTGTGCTGCGATTGGTGCATCTATTCTAATGTAGTACACAGGTGCATATGATACCAGATCCAGAACCAATGGGGAACCCACCTTGCCTATATTAGGGCCGTCAGCTGTGTAGGGTGTTAGGATTCTGGACGCAGCTAGTTGCTCTAGCGAAACGCATTGAATCCAGGAGGAGAGACAGAGTAGCATTGAGAGAGGACCTTGTGGGGTGCAGCTGTTGTTTCCAGCGGCTGTGATAGGAAGCAACGCCTGCCCGACACCTGTGTTCAATCAGCGTGGACTCGGTCGATCGAGAGGGGTGGTGAGAACGTCCTCGCTCCGAGATATATGCTTGTTTTAATTGAACATCTTATAAGTGCGCATTTGTGAGGGTTTTACCTTGATTACATTTTGTTATATGCAGTCTGTGCTATGGTGTTCTCGTGTTTCCTACAATAATACACCCACGCAGAATTCCATCAGAGAGGTAACCTGGTACACACCGGACCTGTCTCCTGCACACCTATATAGTGTGTGTGATATGCCTGGTTTACACATACTTATGTGAGTATAACCTTTGAAGATTTTGAGCACCACCAGTTGTTGTTAGTTACAGTGTTGCACTATATATTGTTTCATTCGTTTACATACTGTGTATCCCGGTCCCTCATACTGCCCATCCACTGTATCCCAAGGAAAAATAAGACTTTTTCTCTATGTGTAGGTTGAGTGAGGTCACGCTTGTTTCTTCTCACTGCGATATCATTATTACTTTCCTCTATGTTTAACTTCTGGTGATCCCTACGTCTCCCTCTAATGACATTCTTATAGATCGTGGGGTTCATCTTAGGTGGTTTGGGACTTACGGGGCCCACATTTGCAGTAGACTGGGAACCTTGGGCCTACCTCTAGGAACAGGATTAAACACAGTGGGGTTAGGTACATGTTCAACACTTGACAATGGTATCTCCCCATCAGAACCCTCATCACATGTCACCCAATCCCGCCAAT
This sequence comes from Ascaphus truei, assembly GCF_040206685.1. Lineage (NCBI taxonomy): Eukaryota > Metazoa > Chordata > Amphibia > Anura > Ascaphidae > Ascaphus > Ascaphus truei. Next base: position 331,770,014 of record NC_134484.1, read on the forward strand.
CAGTTGAAAACTTGGGCGTCTTATCCAGCTTACTCCCACTATGATCCGGTGGCATGACACGTGATGGGGCAGGGGCAGTGGCCGGGTCAATGGCGCTAGGGGCGGTGACCATGGGATCGCCAAAGTCCATTACAGTGTCTTTGATTCGGGCGATGCCACGACCTGTAGGTAATTTCTTACCGGCTCTTTCATCAACACTTCGGGCTCCTCGCTTGGCTACTTGGGCTTTAAACTCGTTGAACTCGGCTTCCAGGCCAGCTCTCCTTATGGAAGCAATCAAAGCTTCCGGGCTTCTGCGCCAGTCTGACCTGGAAGTGACGTCATCGCTGGTCGCTGCTGAATCTCCATCTGCTCCTTGGTCTCGCACCGGAAGTGCGTCGAGGACCGAAAGGGGCGGTGGTGGACCATCGGGGTCTCGGACGGGCAGGTATGCCTCAAGCCCTTCTCTCTCCACAGGTTCCTCCTTCACCTGCCGGGAATAAGGGGGTGGTGGTGTCCCCTTACCGCTCCGCTGTCTTGCGATGCTCTGCGGTTCCTCCGGAGCCATCTCGGATCCCATCTCCGCCGCACTTGGAGTCGCCACGGCCGTGGGACTTCTACGCGGTTCAGGCCACACCAGTGCTCGACGTCGGGGGGGTCTCCGGACTCATCTGCTCCATCTCAGGGGTAAGTGGGACTTCTTCTTTACAGCTGGGGTGGTCCGCCGGCCGACGCATCACCACCCATGACAGGCTGTCTCTCTCATCCGACGAGGACTGCAATGGCTCCTCCACTGGGGAATCACCTCGAGTCCTTGCGGCACCGCTAGTGGGTATGGGTACGAAACGGGCCCAATCCGGTACCTCCACTGCATTCGCGCTCTCCTCCGTTGGGACATCTCTTGGTGGCTGGGCCTGGGTCCCTACCTCAGGGGTGAAATATGGGACCAGGGCAGCCTTCACATCCGCTTCCTCCATCTCGATCAGCGTCACTGGAGAGGCATCTCGCGGGGTCTTGATCATAGGGCATGGCTCGATAGGCCAGAGGTAGAACGTGCCACATTGTTGACACCGTGCCGTTGTACTTGGGGCCGGTCCGGGTAACCTGCATTGGATGTACAGGCACCGCAGATATTCTCGACCATCAACCTCCACAACCAGGAAGCCTCCTGGAAGCTGATAAGTGGTTACGCTAAGGTCAGCCATCTTTTGTGTGGGGGTTGACTTGCTCAGCTTTCTGGTTCTTAGCTCCTTCTCCAGTCAAGCAGAAGTGAAGTTCCTCAGCCTCACTTCCTGTCCCTCCTTCCGCTGGGGAGGACTATTTGTATTGGTTCTTGGTGTGCCCCCTCCCTCAGGTGGAAACAAGAGGAGGGGCACTCTCTCTCTTTGTGTGACGTGGCTTCGTCCGTCGGCCAGTCACTGCACAGGTGTGTGTGGCTTCGGCTTTTGCGCCACTCCCTTTTTTTGGCTGGGGATCTGGGTTTGGCACCAAATTCCTGCACATCTCTCGCCACATTTCTTTTACAGCCTGCTTGCACGCAGCATGTGCGCGATCTAGGCTTGGCGGGAGTCGCCATTTTGGATCGGCTGCAACACGCGTTGCAGTGAATGACGAAATTGTCACCATTTTAACCTCCTCCATGCCCTGCAGAGCACATGTATCTCTTGCCGCCATCTTTAGTGAGCCCTCTAAGCCCACGATAGTGCTACTCTCAGTGTCTATGGTGTAACTATGGTGCTCTAACCAATGAATATAACGCATGGCATACCCCAGGCTAAGCAGAACTCTCTCCTAGTACACCGCACTCGCTGACGGTTCATTACAAGCACTCTGTGGTGTGTTTTCTGGATACTGGCTTGTGTACTTGGCATTCGTAAGTACTGGGCGTCAACCTATGTTTGGCTACTCATAGTGCAGACCCAATGCTGAAGTCCCTGGCCTAGTTAACAGGCTACCCCCACAGGAATCCTACACTATCTGCCTCAAGGTGACTAGAACAGCTATAGCCTCTTTATCCAAATTTACATCACCCTCCTAGGGCACCTAGGGTGTACTGTGCGAGAGGACGGTCTCTCCTGACTACCCCTAGTCTGCAAAAATGCCCTTCCTTCTGCAGCACTTGCTCTGAAAGTGTACCTACATATTTCAGCTCTGCTTCGCTGAAAACCTGTCCTGTTGCTTTCAGCTATCTCAGCAGCGCCTCCAAATCTAGCCCATCTTCCCCCTCCCAATCGCAGATAGGGTCCCCTAAGGTGTTCTGGGGTCTGGCTAGGTGTCTCTGTGTGGAGCATACCTGCTGGCAACAGGAGGACCTTAGTCTCCCACGATGACATGAGGGATAACAGGAACAGGTTACTGGGGTGGATGCCTTCATTCTGGTTCAATGGTGCAGCGCCTCCATCTATAGTAAGCCCCAGGAATGCGGGGTGGATTCCTTACAACAGAGTTTACCCACAGGGATGAGAGATTCCAGTCTCACACAAGGATTATCTTTAAAAGCAGCAGTCTCTTTATTCTCTGGGCAGCAGCAGCAGCCGACAGGTACAGTGATGCACAGTCCACTAACTGTTCTCCCTTGTGATGGTCCTGCCTCCACTCTGGACCCTACGGGCATCCAGAGTGGGGCTAGCTCTTCCCTCACCCCCTAAGCAGGGTGAGAGGTACTTGGTCCACCTCACTAACTATAGCTAGATCAGCTTTACTCATGAGCTGATCACTCCTCTGCTTCCTAACACTATCTCACACTCTAACACTTCACACTTGTACACTACATAGGAAGTGACACTGCTTTATGTAACCTCCAGTAGGCACCGCCCCTGCGTCTCTTGATTTGACACAGGGTCACGTGAACTACCTTCACTCACACAACCCAGTGTCATAAGTGGGAGAAACACATGTCAACTCCTGGCAATCTCCCCTTAGCAGAGTTTACACACAGGAGGAGGATAGAACTATAGCCCCATTTCTTACCAGGGCTACAAGTCTATGACATCAAAAACTTATTCTGTATGATGTTCAGTGCCGAGTAATGCAGAAAATTTTAGATCATTCCCAGTAATGTCTATCTAAATCAGTCTCGCTCCACTCCTGAAAACAAATCTGGTACAAGGATTACAAGAAACGAAAAGGTCAGCGTTTTCCATTAGTGACTGAGCATCCTATTAACTTCCTGTAAAGTACAGAGTACAGTATTTGTAGCTGTTTTTAATATCCGTGAAGCACTGTGTCCCAGAGAGCACAGAAGTATGTGGCTGATTCCTCTTTTGCTGGGTTTGTGATCGTGAGAATGGCTACGTTTTCTTGATTTTTCCCCATAGAAAATTTATTCCGGAATTTCTCTCCATTCTGAAAGGTCAATGCATCTTTAAAGTACATTATCCATTCCAGACCTTTATTTTCTTCCTGTCGGTACCAATGGATATACCGATCTCTTATATCCACTCCTTCCACTTTGCATGCAATTCTGATACTTCTCCTCTCTGGCTTTGTTAACGACATTTCAGGTTGCAATAAAGAAATACATTTGCACTGACCTGCATACAAACATAATGGACAATGGTATATTAGCATGTTGCAGTCCAGATATATCTACTTGTATGGCTGCTGTTTTGCGCCCATAAGTAATAGGCTCCTTCACAGCCCTTCTGATTAAACTTGTTTAAAGTATGATGTCTAAAAATAATTTAAAATAATCAAACAAATCCTAGTAAAACAACATTGTAAACATAAATCTAAGCCTACCTATTATAAATACAAGACCAATGCCAATGCACTGAAGAAACATCTCTAGATATGAGCAGATTGACAGTAGCCTTCGATTTAATTATTCAATAATCATTCCGCAGTATACTGTAACATTGTTATATGTCTGTTTCATCTTATATGCAATGTTTCTTGCTTCCTGTCTGTTCACAGATACAGTAGGAGCTTGTAGCCCTCTTCAGGGGTACATGGATAATACAGTACATTGCTCAAATAATTTAATGTACAGTAATTACTAGATCACACTTGGATAAATGTTCATCTAGCTGGATTGAATGTATAAGCAAATAATATAAGTATTATATCACAAGGAATAAAACATTGTATTGCAAAGGATTTTCTAAGGTTTTCTAATATGCAAGGGCCACTTGCTATGGTATAAATATATCATGAATTCTTACATCATTTTGTATGGTTTTATGATAAAATATATAAACGTATGTTACCACACTAATAGAGGATTCGTTTGGTGACTAACATGTGAAATGATTGATGTAGAAAAACAATTTATTTATTTTATGGCAATTGGTTAATTTCCATCTATTTTGTCCTTGGCAACAATCATTTTGTTTTTATTCCATGTTTGCATAAATAGCCACAACACGTACAGTAATAATGGTGTATATATAGATGTCGGTACCTGTACTTCAGCTACTCTTGTTGTACATGTACCTGGCAAAGTTTTATGTGGCTAGCCACATACAGTATATGGAAAAGCCTCTGTGGACTTATTGCTTTCTGTGCACAGTCTAAGAGGCCTATTAGATTGCTCCGATAAGCTGGCTGCTATATCGATCGTGTTGGCATGTTTCTACCTCACGGTGGGACATTTGTGTTATCATGTTATTCAGAAAGAGTTAGCCCTTCCCCTCAATACCTGACTGGCACCCTCTCTATCCACCTTTAAGAACCACCTTCAGACACACTTGCTTAAAGAAGCATATGAGTATCACCGTGGCTAATACTATACACGATACATAAAGCTTGGCCCCCTGCAGACGCACTAACCAGAATGCCCTCCTACTATCTCTGTACATTCTTCCTACCTACCAATTAGATTGTAAGTACTTCGGAGCAGGGACTTCTCTGCCACAATTTTACTTTTATGTCTGATGCACTTATTCCCATGATGTGTTATTTGTAGTTACTTGTTATTTATATGATTGTCAAGTGTATTACTACTGTGAAGCACTACGTACATTAATGGCACTATATAAATAAAGACATACATGCATACATCGCAAGCCAGATACCATTTGGTAGGAAAATGCCATACAGCTCGAGTTAGCAGTTTCTTTTTCTAAGATCTGCCCAAGCGATCTGCCTGCAGTCTGTAAGTGAGTGAGCTGCATCTCCCTGCACAGCTCTTACAGGTGATCACCCTGTTTGTATTTGAATTGTATTAACATATTACTGAAGCAGGTGATCTCTGGAACTGAACCCCATTCATTTCACGTCCAGGGACCACCTGCTTCCCGAGGTACATGCCTCCGAAGGGGGTGCCAGTATCTCCGGCAAGTTTAATTCTCCCACGTCATGTGACGTGGGAGAATTAAACTTGCAGGAAAGTCTGCACTTCTATTGCATCTCGGTTGTTTCATTTCAAATCCATTGTGGTGGCATACAGAGCCCAAATTATGAAAATTGTGTCAGTGTCCAATTATTTCCGAACCTAACTGTATATATATATATAAATGTATATATACAGTGGTGTGAAAAAGAAAGTACAACCTCTTTGAATTCAATGGTTTTACATATCAGGGCATAATACCAATCAAAGGCCAGGGTGTGCAGCGCACAGCAAAGATGATGAGAGCAGGTCTTGCAGTAAAATTCCTTTATTGGTAAGTCATCTGGATATGGGACAGCAGCAAACTTCAACGCGTTTCGTTCTAGAGAACTTTTTCAAGAAGTGCTGTATACTATACTATCACAGGTTTAAATACAGCTGCCCGCCGGGTTTTCGCGCCAAAAATGACGTCATCCGCATCATCAGGCCAATGAAATCATGTGTGCCGCGCATGCGCTGCGCGCCGGAGCTTTTGGGAACGTCTGCAGTCCCAGCCGCACTATCCACGCTCGGCACGTCATGACGTCATGGCCCGTCATCAAACCAATAGGATTCGTCCATGCCGCGCATGCGCCGCGCGCCGGATCACTCTAGGAGCCACCGCAGTCCCCAGCCACGCTCATCAAGTGCAGTGCGCCTCTCAGGACGGCCCCTACACTGAGAGCACGCCTCTGGGAGCTGCGTGTGCCTCCCTCCTGCTCCCCGTATTGGCGTATGCGCAGACGCTTCCTCCAGCTACCAAAGCGTTGAAGGACCCAATATGTGAATGACCATAACTTGGGGGCCAATAAAACATTAGGTTAGATCCCTATGGGCCACTAAAAGTCACCAGGCAGGCAGCTGCACATAAAAATACACCTTTTTAATTTGTTTTTAATTTTTTCAGAATTCTTTTAAATAATAAAAACAATCTTTATACTACAATTTTTGTCAAACACATAACAGTGTCAGATTATGTTTTCCTCATATATGTTTACCTATACTTTTTTTTCTATATTATCCTTTTTCCTTAAAATATTGCTTATTAACAATCTTTTCATATATATTTTTGTGAAGTTTTTTTATATAAATATTTATAGGAATTGTTTAGTGACTAGTTTTGTTTAATATAAAATTTATTTATTTTTTGTGTATTTGTGTATTCGGCATGGACGAATCCTATTGGTTTGATGACGGGCCATGACGTCATGACGTGCCGAGCGTGGATAGTGCGGCTGGGACTGCAGACGTTCCCAAAAGCTCCGGCGCGCGGCGCATGCGCGGCACACATGATTTCATTGGCCTGATGATGCGGATGACGTCATTTTTGGCGCGAAAACCCGGCGGGCAGCTGTATTTAAACCTGTGATAGTATAGTATACAGCACTTCTTGAAAAAGTTCTCTAGAACGAAACGCGTTGAAGTTTGCTGCTGTCCCACATCCAGATGACTTACCAATAAAGGAATTTTACTGCAAGACCTGCTCTCATCATCTTTGCTGTGCGCTGCACACCCTGGCCTTTGGAACTTTTATATCAACAGCTGCACGCCGTGGAAGGGAGATTCTGGGAAGAACAGTACGTGAGTACATACCTAGGGCTAACCCAATGAGGAAGGGGGGGGGTGTCTTTGGACAACCCACCCCAACCTTCAGGGTACCTTATGCCCACTTAAGGTTTAGTACTATTATTTATTATATACCCAGTCTACACTCCCTTCCACATATCTGGTCCTAGCACTGTTAGAGCACCATCACACATACAAAACTACATAATACCAATCATCTGTTCCTTAGCAGGTCTTAAAATTAGGTAAATACAACCTCAGATGAACAACAACACATGACATACTGTATTACACCGTGTCATGAAGGTTGAGGGCTGAGTGCCCCTTGTGTGTATACACGTGTTTGTCCCCCTTTTCTACAAATGAAACCCTAGAAGACTGTGTCGCGAAGAGCTTGGGAAACAGCAGCGCTACATAAAGGGAGCCGTTTGTCACAATATGTATACATTATATCCAAAGCTCAGTGCCAGTACTCATCACTCATCTCTCATCGTCTTAAGGCGGTACGGTTGGAAGTAATCCCGCGCCATGAAATGGGTATTCCGAGATATACACCGCGTGAATTGTTAAAATAACAGTCGCTGCATCTGTACACTAGTATTAAAATTGATATTAAAATCTTGTGATCGCTGGTGAGATATGCGCAGGGAGAGGCGGATCTCTCTGTGCAGCTCTCACTGCAGCTGAAAGAAATTGCCGGGTAACCCCTTTTGAGAGAGGTGATCATCACGTCACCGGCTACTCGCCCATTTTTGGAATTTTGCTATCACAGGTAATCAAGGCTTTCTGAATACCGTGATAGCAACGCTTAAAAAACTGGAGGCGTAAACGGCCCAGCGATTTTTTATGAAGACATATAGAATAGGCCCCTATGAATTTAACGGCTCTTGATTCCACTGTGCTCCTTCCTCTCTTCTCTTTGCTCCGCTACAGACTCTGACAACCTGGTCATGAACTACAACTCGGCCCTTTCCTCCTCTCTTGATCTACATGCCTTTTTTTTTCTCTGCCGTTCTCGCCCTTCTAACCCCAGACTAGAGATGAATGAAAGTGTCAAAATCTATTTTCTGGTCTTTCCTGAGCTTTCCGTTCTGTGGTGTAAAATGCATCAAAGGATTGTTCCAGTTTCTGCACTGCTCATTCCACCGAAACAGCCCTCAGTAAAATAACTAATGACCTCCATGCTGCCAAAGACAAAGGTCATTACACTCTGACCATATTACTTGACCTCTCTGCAGGCTTTGATTCTGTTGAACTCTTCGCCTCTTCTAATTCACATTCTCCATACTATTGGTATCCATAACAGAGCTCAATCCTGGATTTCCTCTTACCTCTCTCATCATACTTTATGTCTCATTTGCTAACACCTTCTGTCCTCTGTTGATCTATTTGTGGGCATACCCCAGGGGTCTATCCTGGGTCCTGGGACCTCTTCTAATTTTACACACTCTCTAGGTGACTGTTGCAGCGTAGATGCAACTACACACAAGGGTTCTTTGAATAAGGCTTATTTATTTTAGCCTTAAAACACACAGCACACAAAAACAAATAGCTTCTTATCAGCAAACAAAAGAAAAAAAAGGCTTATCTTCAGCATGTAAACAACATAGGTTTTCTTCAGCGTGCAAGACACAACAGTTCATCAAAATGTACTTTGCAAACAGACCTTAAAACAAGCTGTTCTCTCTCCAGAGTTTTCAGGGTATTTCCCAGGCTTCAGACAGGATACAAGAAGACAGACCTTGATTCAGTAATCTCTCCACTAACTCACTCCTGTCTACTGACCAGCCAGGCATGTGTGCACATCCTGGGGTTTTTAACACACCTTAATTAGGCAGCTGGGAGTCAAGTAATTGCCATGAAAAGTTAACCTAGTCACTGCTGCATTGCAGGCCAAACATATGTCTGCCAGGCATATAGCTGGTGGCTTTTATTTACCCTGTCACATTCCTCCCCTGTTAGTGTGTGGCTGGGCTATGGGGGTATTATTTGTAGAAATTGTTCCAACACCACCTGCTCAAGAATTGCCTCCTTTGTGCACTCCTCTGGTTGGATCCAGCGCGTACACACGTCCAATAACTGCTGAGCGAGGACCCGGGTCTCATCTTAGCGGTGTATTTCATTTTCCGGAACTGCTGTCGGTAGGTCTCTGGTTTCAGACCTAAGCGATCCAGTATGGCGGCTTTTACTTGTCGGTAGTCCATTGCCTGATCTGCTGGGAGGCCCTGATATGAGGCCTGGGCTTCTCCTATGAGGAGTGGGGCCAAAGCAGTTGCCCAGCGATCTGTAGCCCAGCCCTGAGCTTCGGCAACTCTTTCAAATGTCAGTAAAAAAGCCTCTAGATCCTCGTTCGGCGCCATTTTCCTCAGAAGTATCGGAGGTCTGCTTGCAAGTTCTGGACCGCCAGACCCTTGGAATTGGATCAGCAGCTTGGCAATCCGCTCATCCTGTGCTGCCTGCAGTCTTTCATCTCTCTCTGCTTGCAGCCGGGCCTGTTCCTGCTTTAACTGTCCCTGCTGTCTGGTCTGCTCGCACAGAAACTCTTTCAAAAATTCTTCCATTCTTGTGTGTGTGTGTGGCCCTTTAACTGCAGGAGCCTTTTGAAAATCTCAGTACCTCTGACACCATCTGTTGCAGCGTAGATGCAACTACACACAAGGGTTCTTTGAATAAGGCTTATTTATTTTAGCCTTAAAACACACAGCACACAAAAACAAATAGCTTCTTTTCAGCAAACAAAAGAAAAAAAAGGCTTATCTTCAGCATCTAAACAACATAGGTTTTCTTCAGCGTGCAAGACACAACAGTTCATCAAAATGTACTTTGCAAACAGACCTTAAAACAAGCTGTTCTCTCTACAGAGTTTTCAGGGTATTTCCCAGGCTTCAGACAGGATACAAGAAGACAGACCTTGATTCAGTAATCTCTCCACTAACTCACTCCTGTCTACTGACCAGCCAGGCATGTGTGCACATCCTGGGGTTTTTAACACACCTTAATTAGGCAGCTGGGAGTCAACTAATTGCCATGAAAAGTTAACCTAGTCACTGCTGCATTGCAGGCTAAACATATGTCTGCCAGGCATATAGCTGGTGGCTTTTATTTACCCTGTCACATTCCTCCCCTGTTAGTGTGTGGCTGGGCTATGCACGGCTGAAGCCCGACCATCCACCCCTTCTCTAGAAAAGAAGTCAGCATTTGCGTTCTCTTTTCCCGGCCTGTGCTGAATCTCAAATGAGAAGTGTTGGAGGGCCATATACCACCTAGTTAATCTAGCATTGGAATCCTTCATACTATTTAGCCACTTCAGTGGAGCATGGTCCGTCACTAGAGTAAAATGGACTCCTGCCAGGTAATGCCTCAAAGCCTCAATTGCCCACTTTACTGCGAGGCACTCCTTCTCAATCACTGAGTAGTTTTTTTCCCTCGGGAACAATTTCCTACTCAGGAAAAGGATAGGGTGTTCAACTCCCTCAAACTGTTGTGACAACACTGCACACTAGCCCTATCTCCGATGCATCTGTTTGCACTATAAAAGGGCTGTTGAAGTCTGGGCTTCTAAGGATGGGACCCTCTGATAGACACCTTTTTATGTCCTCAAAGGCTCTCTGACAATCCCTTGACCATACCACTTGTGTAGGGGCATACTTTTTTGTGAGGTCCGTTAAAGGGGCTGCCACTTCCGAATAGTTGGGGATGAACCACCTTTAGTACCCTGCTAAACCCAGCAGAGAGTGTACCTGCGTTTTTGTTTGAGGGATCAGAACTTCTTTCAGGGCAACTACCTTGTCGGCTAGTGGCCTTACTTTTCCACCTCCCACTGCATACCCTAAGTATTTAGTTTCCACCTTACCCAGGGCACATTTCTTAGGGTTGGCTGTGAGCCCTGCCTCTCTTAGAGATTTGAGGACCACTTTCAGCCTATTTAGATGGGCCCGCCAGTGTTTACTATAAATGACAATGTCATCTAGGTAGGCTGCGGCATAATTCCTATGGGGCCTCAGTACCTTATCCATGAGTAAAAACAGAAACAGAAAAAAGACAGCGCAAAAAAACCTCATTGTGTAGTATAAATAACAATATTGTATTAATAATCAGGTGAGTATTGCACGTACATCAATATAGTAATATCAAGCAGGACATGTTAGGGACATGTTACCACTCTGTGCTCAGATGGGGGTCACCAGAAACAGCTCTCCTCCACAGAAGGGGATTCCCTCTGCATCAGGTGTAGCTGATGGAGTTGCCGCCACGGGTACACACTCCTCTCTGATTCACAACACTGGCTTATCTCACCGCAGAGGGGGCTTCCCTCTGTCCCTGCTGGGTCAGGTGCAGCCGATGCGATCACCACCACAAGCACACGCTCCTCTCCGGTCCACAGTGCCCACTTGGCTCACCACAGAGGGGGATTCCCTCTGTCCCAGCTAGGTCAGGTGTAACCGATGTAATCACCGCCGCGGGTGCACGCTCCTCTCCAGTCCACAGCGCTGGATCACAGGACGCTCGCCAGTGACGTCATCAAGCGGCGCCAAGCGTCACCAGGCACAAACACAGACCGCGTGTGTATGAGTGGTATGCGAGTGAAGAAGTCCCAAATAGACAGTCCTGAACCACAATGTGGTAAAAAAGTACAAAGGCAATAAAGGCAATATAGAACCTCTTTTTGATGTAAGGGGAATGCGCCCTCATTCAGTCCAACGTGTTTCGTGTATCAAACACTTCGTCAGGGTTTGAGGAAATGGTGAGCGGGGGCTTATTATACCCACAATTCTCTAGTGATTGGCTAATTACAAATGAAGTTCAGCCTCACACATTAGAGGTAAAGCATACATATTGGAAATACACATATTACTTTTAACATAATTAAACATTACTATTATATTACTATTATAAAATCCTTTAATAAAATTAACATAAAAAACATGAAAAAAGCATAACATTTATGATGATGCTAAAAATAAAGAGACATATGTTAGTCATCCGTTTATAAACAGTTGAATTTTATCAGTGAGCTAACCTTTGGGGTTCTAATAAAGAAAAGGAAAGTGTAAAGAATATAGATAGGATTAATCAGTGGAGATCAGATATTAATGGAATTATATTAAAACATATTTAATAATTTAATATAAAAATCAGTAAAAAGACTCAATACAAAGACCATACTGTACATCGAGTTCTTCATTTAACCCTAAAGGAGACATGGTCTGCAGCTTATAAATCCACAAGCTCTCTTAGAGATTTGATGACCACTTTCAGCCTATTTAGATGGGCCCGCCAGTGTTTACTATAAATTACAATGTCATCTAGGTAGGCTGCGGTATAATTCCTATGGGGCCTCAGTACCTTATCCATAAGTCTCTGAAATGTGGCTGGGGCTCCATGCAGTCCAAATGGCATTGTCACAAACTGGTATAAACCCATGGGAGTGGCAAAGGCTGTTTTGCATTTGCACTTTTCCTCTAACGGTATTTGCCAGTATCCTTTTGTCAAGTCCAACGTGGATATATATTCCGCGTTACCAAGGGTGTCAATTAATTCGTCCACCCTTGGCATTGGATATGCATCAAACTTGGACACCGCATTGACCTTTCGGAGGTCCACACAAAATCTTACCTTCCCATCGGGTTTAGGGACCATAACTAGTGAACTACACCACTCACTGCATGATTCCTCAATCACTCCTAAGTGTAACATTTCTTGTACCTCCTTCTCTATCAGGGCTCTACGACTTTCAGGCAACCTATAAGGACGGGAACGTACTTTTACCCCAGGTGCTGTCTCGATTGCATGTGAAATTAAGTTAGTTTGTCCTGGTAAATCAGAAAAAACATCATGGAATTGTGTAATTATTGCTAACAAGTCCCCTTTTTGTTCAGAGGACAACTGTTTACTCATTGGGATTTTATCATCACCCACGATGTTCTCCTGTGGGGGTTGAGGACCCAAGTCAGTTTCCTCCTCCACCGGGTGGATGAATAGAGCCTGCTGCCTCTTCCAGGGTTTCAGCAAGTTCACATGGTAAATTTGTTTACCCTTCCTGGACCCTGGTTGAGCGATCTCGTAATTCACATCACCCGTGCGGCGGAGTACTTCGAATGGGCCCTGCCATTTGGCCAGGAGTTTACTCTCGCAACTGGGTAATAATAACATCACCTGGTCTCCCGGGTGAAACACTCTCATGCGAGCATTCTGATTGTAATATCTCTCCTGACTGTCCTGGGCTGATCTAAGATTCTCCCTAGCAAAATGGCCGACCACATCTAGGCGCTTCCTAAGGTCTAGTACATATTGCAGGGTATTCTTAGAAGGAGACCGCTGTTCCTCCCAGGACTCCTTTAGGAGGTCTAGGATACCCCGGGGTTGGCGGCCATAGAGCAGTTCAAATGGAGAGAATCCCGTGGAGGCCTGAGGAACTTCCCGCACTGCAAATAGCAGAAAAGGGAGAAGTTCATCCCAAGCTCTCTTCTCTGAATCTACAAATTTCCTCAGCATCCCTTTTAGAGTTCGGTTAAATCTTTCCACCAATCCGTCAGTCTGTGTATGGTAGACCGATGTCCGAACAGACTTGACCTCTAGTAACTTTAAGACATCCTGCATCAATTTAGCCATAAAATTTGTACCTTGGTCTGTCAACATAACCTGGGGAAGTCCAACCCGTGAGAACAGCTCGAACAACTTGTTGCCTACTTGCTTCGCCATTGCTGTTCTCAGGGGAAACGCCTCAGGATATCTTGTTGCATAATCAACAATTACAAGAATAAACCTGTGTCCTTTCGAAGAAGGTTCTAGAGGTCCTACCAAGTCTACCCCAATCCTCTCAAAGGGAACTGACACCAAGGGTAGAGGAACCAAAGGGGCTGGTTTTTGTCCTTTTGGACTAGTTAGCTGGCACTCCGGACATGCCGCAAATAACTTAGCAATATCGCTATACATCCCTGGCCAATAGAATCGGGATGAAATACGGCCCAATGTTTTATCCCTGCCCAGCTGACCACCCCAAGGGACAGTATGGGCTAGAGTGAACACAGATTTAACAAACGCCTTGGGAACCAATATCTGTCTGGTGACCTCCCCTGTTTGTGTCTGCTTATTCACCCTATACAGGATATCATTTGATAGCTCAAAATGGGGGAATACTATCACCCCCTGTACATTCAAAATTTGCTCATCAATTTTTACCACCTTGTCATACTGTCTAGCAAGGACTGGGTCTTCCCTTTGCCTCTGGCGAAAATCAGGGAGGTATAGGTCTGGTAAGTCCCCAGGGCTCATATCCCCCTCCCTCTGGCCATCCCCAGTCATCACTTGTGCTTTCTGGCTATTAGAATGGTCACCTTGAGACCCAGATTTCTGCAACCAGTCCTGTTTTTCAGGGCGTCTTTGCTTCCGAGTCTTTTGAACCCGATGTCAACTGGGAAAAAGGTCTGCCGAGAAGGGGAACAGTTGGCCAGGGTTCTCCTGAGCCAGAGAAGGAGGCTCCTCGTGAGAGACTGGAGCCATTAGGTCCGAAAAGAAAGGCCAGTCCCGGCCGAGCACAACGGGGGCAGGGAGCCAAGGAGCGACTCCTACTTCGAGGTAGGCCTCCTGGCCTTTTACCTGTAGCCAGATTTTGGCCGTCGGATACCGCTTTACATCACCGTGTATACAGTACATTCTATACTCCATGGGGAGTCAAAAGAACACACGTTAGGCGGTAACAGTTCCTGGAGGACCAGAGTTTTCCCAGAGCCCGAATCTACAAGGGCCTGGATGTTTTTTCCCCAATCAGGGTTGGAAGTAGCCAGGGCTTGTATGTTTCTCCAGTGAAGGCTGAGGCGACGGTCCTGCTGAAGGAACAATCCATCTGGGGACAGTCCACATGCCGATGGCCTTGCTCTCCACAGACGGAACATGGAGAGGGTTCCCTCGCAGGAGGGGGCTGTGGATAGCGCTCCGCTGGACCGGATACCGGGGACCAGGCATCTGGGGGGTCCTGTGGGCGACGTCCTCGGAAGTTTCTCTCATTTTGCGACGAGCCGTCATCAGGAAGGAAATGAGGGTCTCGGTGGGGGCCAGCATTTGGACTCCGTCCTTGCTGGATCGACTGCTCCTTCCATTGGACTTGGCGGTTGCGTAGGGACGGGCCGTAGGTTCCCCGTTGATCCGACCTCCCCCTTTGGGCGTCCGCAAATGCCGGTGGAGTCGAGTCCAGGACACTCGCCTGCTGCTCAGCCCCAAGGAAGTTCTCCACAAGTCGGACCGCCAAAGCAAGGGTTTCAGCAGCGTGGCGTTTTACCCACAAGCGTGCGGAAGGGGGTATTATTTGTAGAAATTGTTCCAACAACACCTGCTCAAGAATTGCCTCCTTAGTGCACTCCTCTGGTTGGATCCAGCGCGTACACACGTCCAATAACCGCTGAGCGAGGACCCGGGTCTCATCTTAGCGGTGTATTTCATTTTTCGGAACTGCTGCCGGTAGGTCTCTGGGGTCAGACCTAAGCGATCCAGTATGGCGGCTTTTACTTGTCGGTAGTCCATTGCCTGATCTGCTGGGAGGCCCTGATATGAGGCCTGGGCTTCTCCTATGAGGAGTGGGGCCAAAGCAGTTGCCCAGCGATCTGTAGCCCAGCCCTGAGCTTCGGCAACTCTTTCAAATGTCAGTAAAAAAGCCTCTGGATCCTCGTTCGGAGCCATTTTCCTCAGGAGTATCGGAGGTCTGCTTGCAAGTTCTGGACTGGCAGACCCTTGGAATTGGGTCAGCAGCTTGGCAATCCGCTCATCCTGTGCTGCCTGCAGTCTTTAATCTCTCTCTGCTTGCAGCCGGGCCTGTTCCTGCATTCACTGTCCCTGCTGTCTGGTCTGCTCGCACAGAATCTCTTTCAAAAATTCTTCCATTCTTGTGTGTGTGTGTGTGGCCCTTTAACTGCAGGAGCCTTTTGAAAATCTCAGCACATCTGACACCATCTGTTGCAGCGTAGATGCAACTACACACAAGGGTTCTTTGAATAAGGCTTATTTATTTTAGCCTTAAAACACACAGCACACAAAAACAAATAGCTTCTTTTCAGCAAACAAAAGAAACAAAAGGCTTATCTTCAGCATGTAAACAACACAGGTTTTCTTCAGAGTGCAAGACACAACAGTTCATCAAAATGTACTTTGCAAACAGACCTTAAAACAAGCTGTTCTCACTCCAGAGTTTTCAGGGTATTTCCCAGGCTTCAGACAGGATACAAGAAGACAGACCTTGATTCAGTAATCTCTCCACAAACTCATTCCTGTCTACTGACCAGCCAGGCATGTGTGCACATCCTTTTATTTACCCTGTCACAGTGACCTTGTCACATCATTTGGTTTTCAAATAACACCTCTATGCTGATCACACACACATTTATCCTTGACCTAACACCTGCTGTCTCTGATGTTTCTCCACTAAAGCATCATGGATGGCCCTCCTCCAACTCAAACTTAACATGTCAAAGATGAAGCTTCTCATACTTCCTCCCAAGCCTGGCCCTACTGCTCCCTTCCACATTACTATTGGAAGTACAGGCGGTCCTCGCTTTACGACGTTTCGGTTTACGACAAACGGTTCATCCAACGCTTTCCAATACATACCAATGGGCATTTTACAACGGCAAAATGGCTTTTCTGACGCTCATACGACGCATTGACAAGTTGCTACACTCAGCCAATCACAAGGCTGCAGGTCAGGGAAATCATCCAGATCAGTCTGTGTGAAAGTTTAGTGGTGTTTTTATGCCCTTAAACATGTCTGATAAAAGCACAAATCAAAGTGATGCTGCTCAAAAATGTAATAGAAAACCTGTTACTTTAGAGACAAAACTAAACATCATAAAACGCTCAGAGAAAGGAGAGATGAATACAGAAATTGCCCGTGTCTTGGATATACCTCACACAACTATTGTGACAATTATAAAAGATAAGACAAGAATATTAGAACAGATTAATTGCTCAGCTCCTATGCAAGGTAAAACAATAAGGCAACGTGTTGGGCATATTGCTGAGGTTGAAAAACTCCTCATCATATGGCTGGAAGATCAATCCCAGCGTCATGTGCCCATTAATTTAGCCTTAATTCAGGTGAAGGCTTTGAGTCTTTATGAGGACATTATGTACCAGCATGGCGAAGGGTCCACGGATGAAACGTTCACTGCAAGTAGGGGCTGGTTTATGCGGTTTAAGGAGAGGGCAAACTTGCATAACATTAAAGTGACCAGTGAAGCTGCTAGTGCTGATGAAGAGGCAGCTAAAACGTTCCCTGTTACATTAGCCAAAATTATAGAGCATGGTGGCTATTGCACTCGTCAAGTTTTCAATGCAGACGAGACTGGTCTCTAAGGGAAGAAAATGCCCAGTATAAGCTACATTGCAAACGTGTAAACATCTATGCCTGGTTTTAAAGTTGCAAAGCACAGGCTGACTCTTCTGCTTGGATCAAATGCTGCAGGTGATTTCAAGCTAAAACCTTTGCTTGTTTACCATGCAGAAAACCCTAGAGCATTCAAGGGTTATGCAAAGAGCACACTTCCAGTGATTTGGAAGTCTAACCGCAAGGCATGGGTAACAGGGAGCCTTTTTGAGGACTGGTTCCAACATAATTTTGTGCAAACTGTGCAATAATATTGCACAATGCAAAATCTTGCTTTTAAAGCATTGCTGCTCCTGGGTAATGCTCCTAGCCACCCTGTGTTCCTGGATGACCACCATCCAAACATCATGGTGTTGTTCATGCACCCCAACACCACCTCATTGATTCAGCTGATAGATCAGGGGGTTATCGCTTAATTCAAGGCCTACTATCTTAGGCGAACATTTGCACAGGACATCAGAGCAACTGATGTGGAAGGAAGTCCAACCTTGAAAGAATTTTGGAAGGGTTAAAACATTCTCCATGCAGTAAGAAACTTCAGAGAGGCAAGGGATGAGGTCAAACAAACCAATTTAAATGGTGTTTGGCGTAAATTGTGCCCTGATTTTGTCTCCGATTTCCAAGCCATTACAGAAACTGTTGCAGAGGTTACAGAACGTGTTGTGCAAATCAGCAGAGATCTCAATTTAGAGGTGAAAACCGAGGATACTGAGTAGTTGCTGGCCTCACATTCTAACGAGTTGAGCAATGAAGACCTGATGCAATTAGAACAGCAAAAAATTGCTGAAGAAGAGGCCCACCAATCTGTAGAAGTGGCACAACCTCGTAAATCTTTAACAACAAAAATGTTGACCGCGGCATTTAAGCACATCAATTGCGCCATGGCCATATTTGAGGAAAATGACACAACATTGAACGCAGTTCTTCAGTCAGTCGAAGGTTGTCCAACCTAATCAGCTGCTATAGAGAGATCAACAGGCAGAAAAGGAAAGGCTCTGTCCAGACTTCATTGAAGAGCTTCTTCAAGAGGCCAAAATCTTCAAGTCCACCTACATCACCTCCAAGAAGTCCTTTTTTATCCATTCAAAATAACCCCCAATCACCTTCCTCCAATAATTGATTTTTTTTGTTTTTTATATTGCTCATACTGTACGTACTGTACAGTATACAGTTTTATTATACAATTATGGATTCAATAAATATAATCTTTACATCATAATTTATGTGTGTGCTGCATATCTTATTGACTGTGTAAAATATTTGGTGTTATTTTGAGTTAAAAATGCCTTCAGGAACGGAACCATACAATTAAACAGTGTTCCTATGGGAAAACGTGTTACACTTTCCGACGCCATTTTGAATAACGCATTGTGTCGATTAACCGAGGACCGCCTGTACTATAATACACCCAGTATCACAGTCATGTTGCCTAGGTGTCACATGTGATTCCTCCTTCACATTCTCCACTCACATTCACACTGTAGCTAACAACTGTTATTTTTTCCTCCATAACTTTGCCCTTTCCTCTGTCACAATACTGCTAAAACTTTAATTCTCTTCCATCTTGATTATTGTAACCTTCTACTGTTCGACCTTCCTGCCTCTCACCTGTCTCCTCTACAATCTCGCCTACTGAAATCCCTCTCCTGGCACCTATCAGAACACCTCCCTCTGTCTATGTCAGTTCTCCACACTTACCACTTAGATTGTAAGCTCTTCAGGGCAGGGACTTATTTTCCTATTGTTTTATGTCTGATGCGCTTATTCCTATTATGTGTTATAATATTATGCTGTGTACTATTGATGTAAAGTGCTATGTACCTGGATGGCACTATATAAATAAAGATTTACATACATACATACATGTTGACTTTTTTTTTTCTAAACAGAACTAAAATGACATACATGGAGAGATTACTTAGCACAGTCACGTTGCATAAACAGGGCATTTGATATATACACACATGTAGCACCTTTACCCCCACCCTAAGTGAGATAGTGTCGCTACCTAGTGCATTCTGGTGCTGGTGCATACCTGTGAGGTAGAGCAGAAGGCCTGAAATCTCCGTGGTGGTATAGGGAGACATCAGGACAGGCTATCAGGGATGGTTCTTCGGTCAGCGCAGCGCCTCCAGCCCAGGAGGATCAGGATGTACCTCAGGGGCAACTCTTCTTAGTGTCTCAAACAGCAGACATCATACAGTAATGATTGCGAAGCTGATTGCGAAACGCGTTGTTCCCTGCCGGAGCTCATTGAGAGAGGGACCCAGCCACCCGCAGGACATCCGGTGTAGATCCTCCCTTCCGGTTCCACTGCCGGACGCGTCAGTGTGAACACCAACGGAGGAAGAGACCTTACTGGATCAAACCACGCGGCTGATGCTGGGCAACAAGAGTTGCCATTTAGTGTGAGTGTGTTCATTGTTTATTTACTTTGTATTTGCATTGTTTATTCTTGTCCATGCTTGTTTTTTCATGTTTTAAACTGTTACCAATTAAAGACCTGTTTATATTGCTAACTCTGGTTTTGCACATACTTTGGTCTATGGGCGACGGGGAAAGGAGCCACTCACACACCACACCCATTGGGGATAGTCTGCTGAGATGTACCTGCATCACCTAAACAGGCTGACATCACCCACTGAGGGAACGAACTCACACTAGGCCGTGTGAGTTTTTTGTTTATTGTCACTCCCTTATAGGTGTTTGCATTTACGAACCACAGTCAGCGTTGAGGGTGAAGTCTCACACAAGCCCGTGTGAGTCACTGAAACTAATTGTTCAAGTTTCATTTACTGTATATCCAGTGGTAATCCACTAACACCACCCCCTACACATCCCCTGACTCCTCCGCCCTCTACCCCCCCTTCCCCTACACACGTTGATGCATGCACTAATACTGTGTTTTATTCTGTTTTATTCCATTTTACTCCATCTTTTATTCAACTCCACTCTGTTCCACCAACGTCGTGAGGTCCATGAGTTTGCGCTGACCATCTTCATACTTCCATCATACAGAGATGATATACTGTACTGTAACTGTTTTTTATTGGTTCAGTACAGCATACATGCATTCTTCCCTGAAGGCAGTACCCCAGGCTTGAGGCCTGAAGCACCCCTCCTCAGCAAACCTCACCCCCTAACAGGGCAAGGCCTCAGCCCACTCCTAGCCAGGAGTGGCTCACTGCTGCGTCCTCATAGCAGGGACGGCAGCACCGAACTACCAGAAAAACTTACTTTAAACTCTAGAGGGAAACCCCCTCCTTCCCAGGGGTGGCTTGTAAGCCGTCCTCCTATACGCATAGGCCCCCCTTGTCCTACCAGGCTACTCCTGAACTTTATTAACACACATAAAAGCACAACCAGGCCTACAGGATTTGTTACCAACACTGCCCACTCTTTACTGGGACATACATTGCTAGAGGGGCCAGGGAATTAGTAGCCGAGGAGGCTGGGCTACACACATAACATAAACAATTCTACATTTGCTGAGTGATTTCCCCATTTATGTGATGACAGTTCTGTTTAAAAAAAAGAAAGAAAGCGAAGTCAACATTGCATGATTTGTACTGTATGTTTATTCACCCGGAATGTGCGATTTCAATAGACGTGATATTTTGGAAGCAGAAAATGTTATAAAATACAGCAAGATCAGACATTTTTTTCTGCTGCTAATTGCATTGTCAAATTGCACAATTTGACATGTACAATACCGTCCACAGCTACTAGAATTTGCCCCAGTTAGTGACACAATCCTGGGGAGAAGGGCAGAGGCCAGGAGAGAAGAGGTACAGTAGGTTTAGGTAGCAGCATAGAGGTGGTAGTGAAAACAGAATAAATGTATTATTTTAACAAGGGAAGAGCTATGTATGGAGATGAGTAAAGGTCCTAGAACATAGACTTGGACTACAACAACTGTTAGGGGAGACACTAATGCAGCAATGGGTTTCATACACATTAAACAATAACACATTTAATAAATAACATTGGGGTTTAGAGCAAAAGCGATAGAGCACTCAGAAAAAAGGGGAAATCTAATGACTATGTGTAGGGTGCAACAGGAACAAGGAGGACCCAAACTCCCCCTAAATCAATAACCAATCAACAACTAACACCCAGAGTGCTGGAACATTAGTTGTTGTTTGAACATAGGGGTTTAGGTACAGTATCAAGAAGAAAATTGAGACATTTTGGTGGAAAAAAATACTAAACAAGATGTATCAAAGGAAACAAATCCCACTTAAATCAATAGGATTATTTTCCTGATGTTTAGATGTTGACATTTTCATTGTACATTGTTGTCTTTGGGGTTGTCCAACGCTCCTGTGCTGAGACCAATCTTTGTACAACTCCACTATACATACCTTTAATTGCACATTATCATGATTGTGATAAGAAAACATTTTCAACACCAAGGTGAAAAAAAACTCTTCTCTCAGTTTGAAGATATATAAACTCATAAGTGGATTCAATTCTGAAATGTTAGAAAAGTGAATATTTGTTAACAGCCAGTTATGCGTTCCAGTGTTAAAATGAAAAGGTTACTATGTTTTTTTAATGTACTGTGTAATGTACAGTAGTAAGCATACTAATGAAAATATATAAAACATGTGTCTACTGCACCACCACCAGGCAAAATATTAGTATTGCTCTCATGCAACTAGATGAATAAAATGTGTGCATTGGCACACTCATTTGTCAAATTCTAAATGTATTATTAGTGGCTTGTACAGCAATATTGCATGCTACACTATCCATTTATGATGCTTTAATATGCACTAAACCTGGGGTGCCCAAACTTTTTCTCAGGCAGGACAATAAAGGATGAAAAAAAATCTGGGGGGCCACTGTCCTGTCCTCGCTGCCATAGTAGAAATGCAGCAGGGGGGATGACGGCAGTCTGTGCAGACCAGGCAAGGCCAGCGACAGCTTTCTAAGGGCCCAGGACTAGCGTTTCTACCTGCCCCCTGTCAATCCCCCCTCTCTTTCTCTTACACCACCCACCCCTCTCTTTCTCTCACCTCTTCACTCTCATCCCCCCTTTATTTTTCTCTCACTCTCCTGCCATATATTTCTCTTCCCCACTCATTGTTCCCCTCTCTCCTTCCCTCAGTTGCTCACCCCTCTCTCTTCCCCTCCTCTCTATCAATCTCCCCTCCTCTTACTCACAAACCCCCTTTCTCATTTCTCCCCTCACAATTTCCCTCACTCACAATTCATGCCTCCCTTTACAACCCCCCCCCTCAAATTCCTCCCCCTCTCACTCACAATTTTACTCCCTCCTCACTCACAAGTGCAACCCCTCCCCCCTCTCTCAGGTGGCACAGGCACCTCTGGGGACCCACCTCCTCATGTTGGCCCATGCCGGAAGCCGGGCCCAACTTCCACATCTGTCTTGAGGCCCCAGCTCCCCTCTGGCCCTGCTGCGGAGAGGAGCTCCATCTTCACAGAGGTTGGGCTTGATTTCCTGCATGGCCTGGCACAAGGAGAGGCTGAAGAGGAGGATCACGCAGGCCAACTCATGCCAGGTGTCCCTCTGGTAAAAAATGAGAGGTAATACCGGACATGTATGTGTCGGCATTCTCTCTCTCTCTGGATGTGAGTGCCGAGAGTGGCCGCGTCCCCGCTCTTTCTTGCGATTGAAAAGCAGAAGCGCTGGAGCATCTCCCATAGGCTGTAGCGTCTGGTAACCACGGCAATGGAGCCGCGTCATCCCCCCGCCCAGCAAAGGAGAAGACTGACCAATGGGAGGGTTCTACATCATTAAGGGGCGTACACAGATCCCCCATCTGCATGCTAGGCAATGTAGTTTTCTGCCAGCTTTACATGTGGGAGAGGAGAGAAGAGTTCCACTGTGTGTCTCCTGCTCTGAGGTATTGATAGTGCCACGTTCTTGCAGGAGCACCTCCACAGGTAAGACAATAGGAGGGGGAGAGAATGAGGAAGGAGGACGAGGAGGGTCGTGGTGAGGGAGGAGGTGGAAGGTGGTGGTGAGGGAGGAGGATGAGGGGTGGTGAGGGGGAAGAGGAGGAGGGGTGGTGGTGAGGAGGGAGGAGGAGGGGGTGGTAGTGAGTGAGGAGGAGGAGGGGGTGGTGGAGTGATAGGAGGAGGATGAGGGGAGGAGGGTGAGATGATGAGAGGAGAGGAGGAGGGGGTGAGAGGATGAGGGAGGGGGTATTGGGTGAGATGATGAGGAAGAGTCATGAGAGGATGAGGGGAGTTGCAACAATCTTAGAAGCAGTGGGAGAGGAGCATTAACATCAGTATTGCTCGCCATGTACAGTATGACTGCAGGTATGTTATTTATAAATGATCTAATCGTTATGTAATGTGTTTTTTAAATTTCACTCCAATTATGCACCTATTTGCACCATTTCATAAAAAATGCTGAGAGAGCGTTCAATCCCCAAACCCCTCCCCAGAATAGAATATAAACTGGTGCAAATTGGTGCAAACTTGGAGTAAAATCCACTTTCTTCCTAGTTAACAAGTTATTGAGTGGCTGTCTTCTTTTAGCACCAGGATTCAATCAGTGAATGGAAGATGTTGATATAAAAGCTTCCTTTACTTCCTGACTTACCAGCAATGACATGACTAGCCGCCATTTTGAATTCCCGCAACACAACAAGTTTGAATCTGAACCTCTGAGTTTTTAATCACAAAAAGGAAGTAGTGGTGCTCATAGTTTAGTGAAGGATTAAGGCTGCTTTTACAATATTAATGTACAATTAATTTGCTTGTGTCTATTGTTATTCACAGAAAGCCATCATAATGTACTGTGCTTTTAAGATGTAAGTGTAACCCTGTTTCCCCCACCCAATCTCACATAGGGTCTCCTAGGGGAAATGCTACTCTGGTTACATTGCTTTGTGTGGTGCATATCTGCTGGTAACCGGGGGCCCTGGGTCTCCCGCATGGTAAAAGGGAATAACAGGACAGGCTTCTGGGGTCTTGCCCAAATTCTACTCACAGGTGGAGTGCCTCCATCTTGTGCAGCCCCCAGATGTATGGGATGAAGTCTCTGCAAAAGAATAATGTCCCCCTCCTCCCAATAGACTTCTCTCTTAGGCAGGAGGTATGATAACACTCAGGATGCTTTATTTAATCTTCCTTTATCAGCAGCCACAGATGACAGAGCAATAGATGGGTCTTCACCCTCAGGATGTCCCTGGATCCTACTCCCAGCCAAAGGGCAACAAAAGACAGGGGTGCCCAATGCTACATCAAATTGACAAAACATATATGGTAATGAGTATAAAGTTTAAATACTTCAATAATAATAGAAATTACTTGTTTTTTTAGTTAAACCCTTTGGCCAAAGCGTCGTAAGCCTGCATACCAAACGTCAAGGTAAACCAAAAATGCAGGTCCTAACACTAAACCTGTGAACCCTTCCTTTTACCTCTGTATGAGGGGAAGCAATTTGAGCTACCTGGGAATGTGTGCCCCAGCCAAAGGGCACCGAGAGTGGTCCTTGCTCTTCCCCTATCCCCTTGTGGGATAGGAGGTATGGTTCCCCACCTCTCCCCGGAGGGAGGGCCTCAAGCCTGTCAGCGCCCTGACAGCTTAGTACGGGTGAACCTGTCTCTCAAAGGTAGAGACAAACTGACTAAATCAGGAAGTGCAACTCACTAAAATAGTTCCAGTGCGAACCAGCCCTCTGTCACTGATTGGACAGCAGGCCTGATTGCCCACCTTTTCTGACTCACTGAGCTGCATGTGTGGGGAAAACCCATGATTACTCCTGGCAAACCTACCCTTACTAGGCCTTACTACCAGGATGAGGACAGAATAATAGCCCAAAACTACCCAAAGCTACATAAGATGTATTCTCTAGGGTCCTTGTACACTGTGTATTTTCACTTACCAGCTTCAGACAAGCTGCTGAAGAAGTGTGGTTGCTTTTAAAGATATTACTTTCAGTGAAAGAACAAGGCAGCCATCTTTTTATATTCCCAAAAAGTAACAAATATAGGCAGATATCTCAGGAGCATTACAGAAAATACAGCAAGGAATTACCTTTTCTGAAAACCCCTGTATCCTAAATTGTTTTTTTGAGTGATCTACAGTATCTACAAAGGAATGCAAATTCCCCCGTTTTTTTTAGAATAAATTAATTTCAGTGGGAGATTTCGTGAGATCATGGGCTGATTATCAGTATAATAGATAATCCACTTAAAAAGGCACTTTAAACATGTTAAGAGTCATATTCAATATACTCCAATAAAAGGATTTCACAAAACCCCAGCAACACCCTCTTCACCCT
Organism: Ascaphus truei; assembly: GCF_040206685.1. NCBI lineage: Eukaryota > Metazoa > Chordata > Amphibia > Anura > Ascaphidae > Ascaphus > Ascaphus truei. Next base: position 331,795,511 of record NC_134484.1, read on the forward strand.
GTTCAATTAAGAGTGAAGCCAGGATGGTAAACAGTATGCACTCATATCAGAGATTATGAATTCAGCAAATATTTAAATTTTCATGTACTGCAAACGAGTAATTCTCTGCAAATGATGCATTCACATGCGATGCAGCTGTCCACAGTTGTGATAAGGCAATTGCAGCACTCTGCTTTGCCAGTTTTATTCAACTAGTCCAGGCAGATTGGCTATCTTTATCAACGCTACAATTATAGATGTGCAAAACTGTCCTAAGTACATTCGCAAAATTACACACTAGACTGATTCCAGCCTACCGTAGGTGAAAAACAATGGAATGGGAGATTTTGTTGCGACTGTCTTGCTGCGACCAAGTCCCTGCTGACATTTAGCCGCTGAGTAAAGCTCCACCACAGCCGCTGGACTCTCCGCCGTCAGGCCACTTCTACTGTAAAGTATAATAAAAATACAAAATATACTGTGACAAGCGCTATACCTAAATGTGACTGTGCAGTGCACAAATGAATTAAACAGTGCAGTGCACAAAAAATAAATTAAAAAAAAGCAGCCTGGTGATCTACTGAGGAATATCCCAAAATAAACCTCTACACATGAATACAAATACAAAAATAGACATAAACCTGGCGCATGTGATATAAATGTGAAGTGATATTAAAGTCCAAAGTTAAAGGATATACAGACTGTAAGTCCCAATCCTGAAAGGTCAGCTGATGATAGATGGTTTCAAAATCACAGTTCACAAAATGTAAAGCATACAGTCCTCTTCACGTTGTATGTTCAACCTGCAGATGTGTGACATTAAGCAGAGAAACAGGACATTGCGCAGTATATTTGATTGCCAATGTTGCATTTAATTTCTAAGCTCAATAGATTGCCTACTTACTAGAAGTAGATGAAATACATGCAGGGGAGAGAATCTGTGCTTGGAGCCTTCTGTGTCCTGGTCGCCTTCGGTAAATCACGAACCCCTCGTGGTGTCCTCCGCTACCGTGGATGTTTAGGAAGGTCTCCCTTTCAGGAACGTAGTCTCCTGGATCAGTCTTAGGGTCCCTGCGGTCTTTTATTCTCCAGTGGGGATAAAAGAGGGCAAAGGATTGCGCAGAAATAAAAACTTTTATTGGACGCCTACCTAAAACAGTTAAAATACTCACAAAAGTCGGTGAGTGTAAAATCAAAGAAGTGCCCGACCCAGCACACCCAAAAAGCTGCACTCTGTCTCTAAATGTCCGCCTCGGTGCCGTGTGTACCTCGCGAGATTCCGGCGCGGTTCGGATGACGTCACCGTCTCCTCTCAGTGACTAGCAGCTTGAGTGTGGGGGGCAGTACCTCTTAGGCTCCTCCCTACGCGTTTCGTGATGGGGAACGTCACTTAGTCAGGGGATTGTGGAGCCTCAGCAATCCCGTGTGCAATATATAGCCCCAGTTAACCCCTAGCTTACAGGAGCCACTAGAAACCAATCATGTCAGAGTGATTAAACTTCCTGATAATTGCAATCAGATGGGTTAAAGTTAATCACCTCTGGGGCGACTCCCAGGTTCATCTTGGAAACATGGGATCACATATTATGCATAAACAGTGTCATTGTATAAAAACAGTATCAAATTCACATAATATATAAAAATTTCATTGGATGAGAGAATGAATAATTAATTCAAAGAAAAGATGCTAAATCGAAATCGATGTTTAACCCTTTAGGGGAGAGGGTCTTGAGAGTATAGATCCAGAAGGTCTCTTGCTGTGAGACCCTCTGTAATCTATCCCCCCCTCTGACACCCACCTTGGGGCAATCTATGCCGATACATGTAAGCCCCTCTGGAGACTGATTGTGATGCAATTTAAAATGGTTGGACACACTATGTGTCTCCAAACCATTTTTAATATTGTACACATGTTCGGCGAATCTTCTTTTCAGGGGTCTCCCCGTCCTGCCTACATATTGTAATTTGCAGGGACATTCTAAAAGGTAAACACAGAAATTAGATTTGCAGTTAATAAACGTGCGAATTTCAAAACTCTTTCCGGTGACATTGGATTTGAATTCTTTACATTTAGATCCATAACTACAACCAACACTTCTTACAGGGGAAATAGCCTTTAAGTTCTGTTAACCACATGGTTTGTCCCAAACCCTGATGCTTCTTGGGGCAACTAGGGGCCAATTGGGATTTTAAATTTTGAGCTTTTCTATACACAATTTGTGGTTTGTCAGGTAATATTGATTGTAAAATAGGGTCTCTTTGTAGGATTCCCCAGTGTTTATTAAACATTTTGGATATTTCCCTAGACATACCATTGAACTGTGTAATGAAAGGGAGAAATGCTTTACCTGTATGTGCATCTACTTTTTTGACAGGATGGATCAAGGAAGCTCTTTCTATATTGTTAGCTTGATCAATAGCATTTTTAACAGCCTTCCTATTATATTTCCTGTCTTTAAACTTGTTACCCAGGTCCTCAATTTGTTCTTTGTACACTTCCACTTGTGAGCAGTTCCTTTTTACTCTAAGTGCTTGTCCTTTTGGAATATTTTTTATCCATTGAGGATGATGGTGGCTGGATGCTAAGACATAGGAGTTGGCATTCACCTCTTTATAATAAGTTTTTGTGTGTATCTCATTGTTGTCAGTATAAAGAGTAAGATCTAGGAAGTTTATAGAGTGTGGACTGGAGTTGAACGTGAATTGGATGTTATACTCATTTGTATTGAGGTGTTCTTTGAAGGCCTCTAGTTCCTCTTTGGTGCCCTTCCAGACGCATAGCACATCATCGATGGGTGTCAGAGGGGGGGATAGATTACAGAGGGTCTCACAGCAAGAGACCTTCTGGATCTATACTCTCAAGACCCTCTCCCCTAAAGGGTTAAACATCGATTTCGATTTAGCATCTTTTCTTTGAATTAATTATTCATTCTCTCATCCAATGAAATTTTTATATATTATGTGAATTTGATACTGTTTTTATACAATGACACTGTTTATGCATAATATGTGATCCCATGTTTCCAAGATGAACCTGGGAGTCGCCCCAGAGGTGATTAACTTTAACCCATCTGATTGCAATTATCAGGAAGTTTAATCACTCTGACATGATTGGTTTCTAGTGGCTCCTGTAAGCTAGGGGTTAACTGGGGCTATATATTGCACACGGGATTGCTGAGGCTCCACAATCCCCTGACTAAGTGACGTTCCCCGTCACGAAACGCGTAGGGAGGAGCCTAAGAGGTACTGCCCCCCACACTCAAGCTGCTAGTCACTGAGAGGAGATGGTGATGTCATCCGAACCGCGCCGGAATCTCGCGAGGTTCACGCGGCACCGAGGCGGACATTCAGAGACAGAGTGCAGCTTTTTGGGTGTGCTGGGTCGGGCACTTCTTTGATTTTACACTCACCGACTTTTGTGAGTATTTTACTGTTTTAGGTAGGCGTCCAATAAAAGTTTTTATTTCTGCGCAATCCTTTGCCCTCTTTTATCCCCACTGGAGAATAAAAGACCGCAGGGACCCTAAGACTGATCCAGGAGACTACGTTCCTGAAAGGGAGACCTTCCTAAACATCCACGGTAGCGGAGGACACCACGAGGGGTTCGTGATTTACCGAAGGCGACCAGGACACAGAAGGCTCCAAGCACAGATTCTCTCCCCTGCATGTATTTCATCTACTTCTAGTAAGTAGGCAATCTATTGAGCTTATGTGAAACCCAGTGACTTGGAAAGGCGCTTAACAACTATAAAGGTGCTCAAAAAAATAAAATTAAAAGTTTGTGAAACTGACGAATTCTCTCAACCTTCCAGGGAATATGTACTGATTCCCTTACAACAGTTTAGGATCCAGGGCAGGAAGGGAGCAACATCATCAGGAACACCCAGAAAAAAATACAAAACTCATCATAGTGTGGTATGAAAAATAAATATATGTCAATATATGAAACTTGGCTCTTTAGATAACCTACTTACAAAATGTAAGATATACAATAGCAGGTTTGTAATTGTGATGGATCTTTGGACACCTCAGGTGCTCCTGAGGAAGCTGCGGCATGCAGTGAAACGCGTTGAGCTAAAGAAATTTGCAGACAGTTAGCAGAGCCCAGCTGTATCTACCGTTTGGGAACTGTCTTTCTGCTGTATTCACGGAGGCATAGTTTTGGACCGGCGTTCCCCCTACTCTCCGCTCTACTCACGCCCACCGGAAGTCGTCACCGCCAGGCCAGGAAGTGACGACAGACGCCATCCATCTGGCACCGGACGAGGGGGCACCCTCGTGGAGGACAAGGAAGCGGAGTGAAGTGAGGGATCTCTCCATCTGCCGATCCAATACCCTTGGTTCCTAAAGATACCATGATGTGAATGTGCTCATTTAATATATTGTGAGTACATTTCCTGCTCGTCTTCACGATAAAACTTTGTGTTATTTGGTAAAGCACTATTGTTTCCCTTATCTTTGTATGATTGCATATGACTGATTGGAAGCTGCTGCCAGAGTGAAAACATCATCTTGCCTGACACCACCCCTATCTGATGTATGCTGCTGTTTGCTGCAGCCCAAAACCTGAGGTGTCCAAAGATCCATCACAATTACAAACCTGCTATTGTATATCTTACATTTTGTAAGTAGGTTATCTAAAGAGCCAAGTTTCATATATTGACATATATTTATTTTTCATACCACACTATGATGAGTTTTGTATTTTTTTCTGGGTGTTCCTGATGATGCTGCTCCCTTCCAGCCCTGGATCCTAATCTATTGATCTTAGAAATTAAGTGCAACATTGGCAATCAAATATACTGCGCAATGTCCTGTTTCTCTGCTTAATGTCACACATCTGCAGGTTGAACATACAACGTGAAGAGGACTGTATGCTTTACATTTTGTGAACTGTGATTTTGAAACCATCTATCATCAGCTGACCTTTCAGGATTGGGACTTACAGTCTGTATATCCTTTAACTTTGGACTTTAATATCACTTCACATTTATATCACATGCGCCAGGTTTATGTCTATTTTTGTATTTGTATTCTACTGTAAAGTATGTTTTAGGGTAGGGGGTTAGGGTTTAGTGGTTAGGGCATGGGGTTAACATTAGGAGATTTAGCGGTTAGGGTAGTGTGTTAAGTTTTTAAGGGTCGGGGGTAGTGTTAGTAATAGGGGTTAAGATGAAGGTTCTTTTGGGTAAGGGCGATGGTTAGGGGCTTACCATAGCACCAAAGTAGGTGGTGGCAGAGTGTCCCTGCAACAAGGTTGTCACGGTAACTTGTGACAGGGTATAATATACACCAAATATCTGGGTTGAATTGAACACGACTTAGATATAATAAATATAGTTTATTACTTAAAGAAGGAGAACACACAAGATGATACAAATAACAGACAAGAAATGGATACTTACTTAAGGGTTGGACAATGAAGCAATCAGGTACAGGATTGGCAATTCATTCAGCAATACAGGTTCAAATGAAGACATCACGAAAAAGCATGAAAGACACTGGGCATAGAGCTTACACTCATTTCTATGGAGTTTCCCTCCTGTACCCTGGCATTGAGTGCAAGTCATTGGAGGACAATTATCTGCACCCAATCCCTCCTTGCCACCTCACTTGAGAGGCAAAGTAATACTTGCCCACTGGGTGGACATTATTCTAATCAGGGGATTATTTCCCTAGCCCCCCTCCCACAAGACTGGCGTCGCCCAGTCTGCTTGGATAGGAAACCTTTTGTTCCAAGGTGTGAAACACAAAACTTATCTCAAGTACCCACGTCCTGCTCTGTTTTGTTGTAGCATACACAAGCAGGGGGGGGGAGCCTTTGATCAGGGGGTTTATTGTATACCACTTGTCTCCCCCCTGAGCATTAACATACCATATGGGCTCTAGCCTTCCCGGGCTTTTATACCAGACCCAAAATACAATACATTCTTTTTTTTTTGGTTTCAAATTTTTTTATTAGGCAATCATACAGTATACATTATTACACAAAACTCTTAGCCTAATACAGTGTTTTTCTCTTTTTGTGATAGGGGAGAAAAAGTCTCCGCACGTCCCCGACCCGTTCTCATAGGCCGAAAGGACTTGCGAAAGGGGGGGGGGGACAGAAAGAGAAGAGATGAGAGGGGAGGGGAGGAGGGGGGAGGAGGGGAGGAGAGGGGGGGAGGGGAGGGTCCAGAGCTACTCAGTTTCTCATTAAGGTTTTAGCCTATATCTCTTCTATGGTCTGTTAGGAGTGGGGTATTTTTAGTCTGCTGTTTGGGTCAGCCATGGCTCCCATATTTTATAGAAGGACACCGTTGTCCTTTTCAGAAATGCTGATAACTTTCCATCAGCATTACCTCCTGAATTTTTTTCTTGACTGTTTGCTTGGGGGGGGGGGGGAGACACCTTCTTCCATGAGGCGGCCACCGCACACCTTGCCGCCGTGAGTATGAAGGAGATTAATTTTCTTGTTGATCGGTCAATATTCTCTATCGGCCTGGCCAACAAGTAGGTCAGCGGATCAATAGGTATTGTTAGGTCTGTGACCTCTCTAATTATAGACTGTATGGTTTCCCAATATTTCTGAATTTCCAGACACGACCACCATATGTGAGCCATGTCTCCCTTTTGTCCGCAGCCTCTTCAGCATAGATCGGAGGCCAGAGGGTAGATTTGATTTATTCTGACTGGAGTAAGATACCAGCGATACAGTATTTTATAGATATTTTCCTTGATTGTGGTACATATGGAAGTTCCTGAGGCTGATTCCCAAATACTTTCCCAGTCCTCTCGGTCTATAACTATGTTCAATTCTGCTTCCCAATTCAGCATATAATCATGGGTGGGGGGGTCTGTCGCCCTCTCCAATTCCGCGTAAATTTGTGTTATAAGAACTTTTTGATGGGCCGTCTCTCTGCACAGCGTCTCGAAGCTGGTGAGAGTGGGAAATTCCAATGTTGGGGATAACGTTTGGATAAAGTGTTGAATTTGGAGGTACTTGAATACATTCAGTCCTGCCATTTCATATTTGTTTTGTAATCTTTGATAACTCAGAAGTGCCCAAAGCTCAGGAGGTCGGCAACTACCCTAATATTCTTAACTGTGAATTGGTCAAATTGTCTTGGCTCACAACCAGGTGGGAATTTGATGTTTTTGAGGATTGGGATGAGTTGAGATTTAGGGGTCGTGAGCTTGAATTTGAATTTACATTTCGTCCAGATCTCCCATGTATGTCTCATCAGGCCTAATTTAAATTTACAGGTCTGCATGTCTTCCCTGCTCAGGGACCAAAGGTAAGCTGACAGTGAAGGCGTGCCGGCGTATTGCGATTCTATGTCAAGCCAGCAATATTGGCCTGGGTCTGCATTCCAGACTACTACTTGTCGCAGCTGGGTGGCTTGGTAGTACCTAATAATATCCGGGATTCCGAGGCCCCCTCTCCCCCTTGAGGCAAGCAGAACTGCTCTGGCGATTCTAGGTTTTTTACCCTGCCGGATAAAGTGAAAGATTTGTTTTTGGATGTTCTTTAATTCTGAGCCAGGGATGTGGATCGGGAGCGTCTGGAAGTAGTATAACAATCTGGGGAGTATGTTCATTTTAACCGAGATCATTCTCCCGATCCATGATATTTGATATCCTTCCCATTTATCTAAGTCTTGTTTGATTTTCCGAAATAGGGTCGGATAGTTATGCTGATATAAGGATTGGTAGTTCCTCGATATCTGTACTCCCAAATATTTCATACAAGAGGAACTCCACCTATAGTTAAAATTTAGCTTGAGGAGTTTCACCTCTGGCTCGGGCAGGTTTAAATTCAATGCTTCAGATTTATCACTATTTATTTTGTATCCCGATATTTGTCCGAAGTCTGAGTTCTTTTTGAAGGTTGGGGAGGGAAATTTGGGGGTTGGAGAGTGTTAAGATGATATCATCTGCGAACAGTGATATCTTATATCGCTTCTGTCCAATTGCGACTCCTTGAATGTCTACTTTGTTCCGAATGGTGGCCGCCAGGGGTTCAATAGTGAGTGCAAAGAGGAGAGGGGACAACGGGCATCCCTGCCTCCTGCCGTTTTTAATGTTAAATCTCTGGAGACTGCCCCCTGGTAGTTTTACCATTGCTGACGGGTCTTGGTAGAGTCTGCGGACCCCTTATAGGTATGCGTCTTTGAAGCCAAATTTACGCATGGTTTGGTCTAGGAAGAGCCAGTCTATTCTATCGAATGCCTTCTCTGCATCTAGGCTTAGAAGTATTGCTTTGGTGCCTGTGAGGTGGACATGGTCTATAATATTGATTATCTTACGAGTATTGTCTGAGGCTTGCCTGCCCGCGACAAATCCTACTTGATCTATATTTATAATTCTCGGTAAGATAGGGTTTAGCCTATTTGCTAGTATTTTGCTATATAGTTTGAGGTCATTGTTGAGAAGGGAGATCGGACGGTAGCTTCCACATTGCATCGGGTCTCTGCCTTCCTTATGAATAATCGCTAGGTTGGCGAGAGACATTGAGGTTGGGATTGGGTTCCCTTCCGTAAAATGGTTGAACATTTTTAATAGATGCGTGGATAGTATTGGTAAGAATCTCTTGTAGTAAACATTGGTGAAGCCGTCAGGACCAGAGGACTTAGAGAGTTTGAGCACCTTGACCACCTCTTCCAGTTCCTCTTTTGTGATTTCAGCGTTGAGGACTGTGTTTTCCTCCTCTGTTAAAGTTGGGAGGTGGCAACTGTCTAGGTATTTCTTTATGGATTCTGATGCTATTGATTCGGGTCGGCCATTTTTTGATCTTAGGTTGTATAGTTCAGTATAATATTTTGTGAATTCTGCCGCTATTTTGGTATCGCTATATTGTATCTCACCAGATCTATTTTTGATCGCCGTTATTTGGGATCTCTTCTGTACTCCTCTCAGTCTACTAGCCAAAAGTCTATCCGCCTTGTTGCGCTTATCATGGTACTTGGTTTGTCCAGTTAAGGGCCTTTTCTACATCCTCGAGCTGGGCTTATTTAAGTTTTGATTTAGCTATAGTTAAGGTTTTGTACGCTCTTTTTGAGGGGTTACTTTTATGAGCTTGCTCCAGCGCGATAATGTTATCTGTAAGCTCTTTGATCAATTTTTGCTTGGCTTTTTTCCTATGGGACGCAATAGAGATAAATTTGCCTCTTATTGTCGCCTTATGGGCCTCCCAAAGGATGGCTGGAGAGGAGACTGAGTCTGAGTTAAAGAAGAAATAGTCCTTAAGTGAGGTTCTGATCCCTCTCTCTATCTCAGGATGGTTCAGCAAGGAATCATTTAGTCTCCAGGAGTAGGATGTAGTTTTTTCGAATGGTACTGATAGGGTCAAGGTAATGGGGGCGTGGTCTGACCAGGTGATCGGGCCAATATCTGAATTAGCAGAGGCCTCTAGGACATTTTTGGTTAGTAGAAAGTAGTCTATATGCGAATAGGTCTGATATGAGTCGCTGAGTAGAAAGTGTAGTCCCTCTGGCCCTGGTGTTGGGTTCTCCATACGTCTACCAATGAGAACTCATTTAGTATTCCTCTGAGCCTTTTCCCAACGTGCTGGGGTGGGGGGCTGTATGAGGGTGACCCACTGCAGTTGATCTGTCCTCGGTGGGGTTGGAGACCATGTTTAAGTCACCGCCCACTAACATCGACGACAGATATCTAGGGTCAATGCCCTCGAGAACTTTTGTTAGAAACTCTGTTTGATTCTCGTTTGGGGCGTATACGTTAATCAGGGCAATTGCCGAACCCACCAGTGAGCCATATACCACCAAAAATCCACCCTCTGGGTCCGCTTCTATTTTGATATGATTGAATGGGGTGCATTGTTTAATTAGTATGGCCACTCCCCGCTTTTTACTACTAAATGAAGCGAAAAAGCACGTTGGAAACACTTTTTTGAGTAAATTTGGGGGGTCTTGTGATGTGAAGTGGGTCTCCTGCAGGAATATGTCTCCCCCTGATTTTTTCATATCTTGGAGAGCCAGTCTCCTTTTTCTGTTATTTTGCAGACCTTTGACATTTAATGATAATATTTTAATTGGGGCCTTAGTAGCCATTTGGTTTGTTTGTATCGTGAACCCTTAGGACCCCTCCTTTCCCACTGGGGGGGTGGTCTTCATTTTGTAGTCTAGGGATTTGCATAACCCCAGCAAACATTTGGGACCTGTGTCCTTCTTCTGCAAGGTAAACCCAGTAAACTGAGGAGGCGGGGGGGGGGGGTGGAGGGGGAGGAGAGGGTGGGGTAAAGATCCGCTGGGACAGGGTCAGCGGATAGTAGATAGTGGTGATTAGGTCCAGTTTGGGACCTAACAATAAGTCGCCAGGTCCATGGGCGACCGGCATTTGGGCAGTTGTGCTCTTTGGGGGTGGTTCCGGCGTCAACAACCGGAGGGCATCAGAGGGGTCCAGACCCTCTGGTGCCTATACTAAGCACTTTCCCCTCCTTTTCCCGCATTGTTATCTCCATTTCCCACTATAGGTCCTTTGGGGACAAAGGGGAATAAGAGAAAAGGGGGGGAGAGGGGGGAGATGATGGGTGGGGGGGGTAGAGTAGGGAGGAAAGATCCGGGATCCTTAAATTCTGCAACAATTAACAATATTTAACAGTTTTGTTCCCTCTATCGCGTGGAGTGAATTTTCCAGCTAGGGAAGTTAACATAACACCATCTCGTCCCTTGAGTCTGGGATGACAACATGAATAACAGGGATGCCAGATTCTATTCAGTGAGTTAAGCAGTGCCTTCTATTTAGCCTCATGCCATGTTTTCTGCTGTTGGACCTTATGGCCTAACTTAGGGGCATGTGGGCTGATTTTGGCGAGTTATGTTGAGCTGGGGGGGGAGGGAGGGAGGGAGGAGGGGGAGGGGGGAGAGGGGGGGAAGGAATGGGGGGGGAGGAAAAAGGGGGTGGGGAGAGGGGAGGAGTGAGGAGTGGGGGGGGGGGGAGGAGATGTTCCAGCTGTTGTGACGGGGGGATATGGTGGGGGCTTGCCCCTACTATTCTTTGGTCTGTAGGGGTGTCTGTGTCCACTCCTCGGGGCGGGCAGGGCTGTGTACATGGGAGCTTACGTGACTGCAGTCCCCCCTGTTGGGTTGCGGGTTATGGGTAATGTCATGTATAGCATTCATGGCATAGTGGATATCCCTTTTAGGACTCTTGTAGTAAAATCACAACATCAATAACAACTCATGTAGACATTACAAGCATAGCACACTTTAGTCATCATTATACATTGTGTAGACCCTGCGGTATCACTCGTCTTAATCCCGTCAATCATTCCTTGATAAGGCTACTTTTAGTAACAAGGGGGGGGGAGGTCGGGGAGGTGGAGAGGGGAGGTGGAGGGGGGAAGGAGGGGTTGGAGGGGGGGGGAGGCGGAAGGAGGGGGGTGAAGGGAAGGGGGGAGAGGGGGTATCTCAGCTGTTGTGATGGGGGATATGGTGGGGGCTTGCCCTTATTGTTATTTGGCCTGTAGGGGTGTCTATGTCCACTCCTCGGAGCGGGCAGGGGTGCGTACATGGGGGTTTGTGTGACTGCAATCCCCCCTGTTGGTTTTCGTGTTACGGGTAATGTCATATATAGCATTCATGGCATAATGGATATCACTCTTAGGACTCTTGTAGTAAAAGCATAACATCAACAGCAACTCACGTAAACATTTCAAGCGTAGCACACCTTAGCTATCATTATAGATTGTTTAGGCCCCGCAGTATCACTCATCTCACTCCCGTCGCTTATTCCTTGATATGGCTTTTAGTAACCAGGGAGGGGGGATAGGGGGGTAACGGGGGGGAGGGGGGGTGCAGGGGGAGGGGTGGGGAGGGAAGGAGCGGGGGGACGGGAAGAAGGGGGAACATGAGGAGGGGGGGAGGGACGGGAGGAGGGGGGGAATGGGGGGAGGGGGGGAGCGGGAGGCTTTTGGGGGCAGGGGGGATCAGTATTGGTCACATTGATTACATGTACTATAATAACCATGATAGTTGGTAACATCCTCGGCTTTGGGCCAAATGTAGGAGTAATGTTTGTCTGGGGGTATCGCAAGGGTATACCATCATACACAGTTTGTGGACCTATCGGTTGCCTTGTCTCCTTGGGGCTCAGAGGCTGCTCACGGGGTGCCTTTCGCCTTTAATGTTAGGAGTCCAGCTTAGTGGGTTACAGTACTCACGGTTAAGGTGGGGTGCGTTCTGTCAGGCCTGTGATGTCCTGTCGGAGCTCCATTACAGCCGCTCTGGATAGCTCTGGATCGAGACATGTAGTTTATCCAGCATGGCTGTCATCAGATCCTGCATATATTCCCTTGTAAGGGTTGTTTCAGGGGTCTGTGTTTTTCGTCTCCTCGCTCTCTCTCGAGGGCCTGCTGTTTTGTGCCTTGTGCGCCCGAGGAGCTGGCGCCATCTTGGATTTTAGAGGCCGCTTCGGTGCCCTTTTGCGAGGGGGTGAAGAACTTTGTTACCCCATGTGCAGGCTGCGTTTTTTGCTTGTTCGCCATCTCTGCTTGTTTGGACATCCAAAGTCAGCACCTTGGGGTCTGAAAATTGGGGGGGAAAAGTGCTTTCAAATAAGATTATGCACGAGGGTCTGTGGAGCTCTCCTCTCACACGACCATCCTCGTTTACATCCTGGACACGCCCCTACAATACATTCTTTAATATCTACACATATTAAAATAATCCGTTCTGTGGGTCTGAGCGGGCTGAAATTTGCCAGGTCCTCATGCCGGAGGACCCTTGCCATAGTGGCCAAATCAGACCTCCACAACCCCCAGAACCGGAGATACCAAAATACAGCTTAAAAGCACAAAACAATAGTGGCTTTTATCTGCCATGCAAGTCAATGGCAGAAACCCAAACTTTGCAATTAACCTGACTCCATTCTGTTGCCCCGAGAGGGTCGGTATTTGCCATGCAATCCTGCCGGAACTAAGACTACATGCTGACCGAATCTCAGCCCTCTAGGTTGAACAGAACCGGAGTTATGGGTTCCAGGTTTCTGCTCATTCTGACTTAGCCGTTTTTTCACGCGGCTTCCATCCATTAAAATCAATAGGGCCGCCGCCTCCATAGGAAATGCATGGGCTGGCGCCGCCATAGGATTCAATGGTAGGACCTTCCTGGCCGGCACAACCCTTTCTCATCGCCATTAATTGTCGGACCCTGTTGGGGTCAAGTGAGGGGGTTCCTAACATCTAGGGGCAAAAGGAATTTTATTTCTGTGTGCCCTAGAACAAAAGTTCCCACGCCAATTGGCCGTGAACTTGACCGAGGCCCTAGTTCCCACGCCAATTGCGCGATCAAAGCTCTTTTTTGACAATGTTACCGCTCTTGTGGTTTTGCGGTCTGGCAGGCTGCCAGCTCGTCTCCGGAGGTCGGCTTCCAGGAATCCCCATTGAAATGCATTGCTCCATTCACTTTCAATGGGGAACCGCCGCTCCTCCTCTCGAGCGCCACCTGCAGGTCTTCTACGGAAACGGGCCCAAATCGCCGGAATCTCCATAGGATTGTATTGAGCCCCAATGGCGACCTATGGCGACACTGCAAATTGGAGCCTGCAAAGGCGGGAAAAGGGACAAAGGGCCATAAACACAGAATTAACATTAACCCTTTCCCTCCCGCATAGATCCCAGTGTATGTGTTGGTGCAGACACTGGAATGGGAACAATACATATTCACAGGGGGATACACGGTTGGTGCTGAAGCAGGGGCATAACTACAGTACTGGACATCATTCCAGTTAACCCCTCGCCTCCCAGGTGAGAGCAGGGGGTGGCCAAATGGGGTGTAACCCCTTTAATACCGGGCCAAACCCCCTCTCCCATGACAAAGGTCACTTGCAGCTAAATGTGGTTATTTGGTCGTAGCAAAACAGCCACAAACACGTTCTAGACAGAAAAAAAACAATATGTGAACACACACGCATATCGTAAAGCAGCGATTCCATAGTAACTGCAGTGATGACAAAATCCCAGTGTCGGCTCAGTGAGACCTTGGCAAATTGCTTTAATTCCCTGTGCCTCAGTCACCAAACATATATATATTGAATAGCAGGAATTATCTATCTACCTACAGTACATTGTCTCTCTTTGACTTCTGCTTACTTTGCTGTTACTCCATTACACTACTGTATATATTTTCCTCTTCATGATATGGTTTTATGCTCTTTTTCTTTCATTCACCTTCAGTTTATTTCCACCATTTTTTTATTGGGACTTCTCCCACTGGGTATCTCTTTAACCATCTTGGACATAACTTTTTCACCACGCACTGCCAAACACTCTGACCTCATCCCCATTACACCTCTCCCTTCTCCTTTGTCCTGTTGAATTCACAACCTGTCTGCAATAAAGTTGCAGCTATTCATGACTTATTCATCTCCAACTCTCTTAACCTCATAGCCATTACAGAAACCAGACTCAATCCCCCAGTCCCCCCAGACAGTGCCTCACCTGCCGCTCTCTCCTATGGTGGTCTTTCCCTAACCAAATCCCCAGACCAGAGAATAGACAGGGTGGAGGAGTAAGCATACTATTTTCCCCATGCTGCACATCATACCCGCCTTTCCCTCCTTCTCACCCTTAAAAGTCCATACTGTCCATCTCCTTTCCCCCATTTCTCTTCATGGTGCTGTAATCTATAACTCCCCTCAACCAGCCTCTCATTTTCTTGACAACTTTGTTGCCTGGCTTCCTCACTTCCTCTCTTCTAACACTCCTACTGTCATCCTGAGAGACTTTAACTTTATTGACAATCCCACTGCCACTTCAGCCACCCATTTTGTCTCCTTAACCTCCTCCTATGGTCTCTCCCAATGGACCACCTCTCCTACTCACTGCAATGGACACTCCCTTGACCTGGTTTTCTCCTGCTTCTGCTCGCTCAGTGTCTAATTCCTTTAACATAAGCTTCCCTCTCTCTCTGATCATCACCTCCTAATCTTTAGCATCATTCTACCCTCTATACCCTCCACAACACCTACTTCCTTATGTACAGGAACCTACATGCTCTAGACCGCCTTCAATTTTCTACATGTTGACAACCTCTCCTTCATTCAATCTCAACCTTTTCCTGCACAGACCTAGCAACCTCTCTATACAACAGGCGTTGGCCCCGACAATTTAAGCCACAACCAACACATGTCTAAGAGGGGATATGATAAATATATACAAAAATATTCAGGGACAGTACATGAAGCTTTCAAAAGAACTATTCATCCCAAGGGCTGTACAAAGGACGCAGGATCATCTCTTAAATTTGGAGGAAAGGAGATTTCACCAGCAACAAAGGAAAGGGTTCTTTACAGTAAGGGAAGTTAAAATATGAAATTCATAACCCATGGAGACTGTGATGGCAGATACAATAGATTTGTTCAAAAAACGGTTGGACATCTTTTTAGAAAGGGAAGGTATACAAGGATATACCAAATAAATAAACATGGGAACGATGTTGATCCAGGGAGTAATCTTGGAGTCGGGAAGAAATTTATTTTTCCCCTTATGAGATATGATTGGATGATATGACACTGGGGTTTTTTGTTTGTCTTCCTCTGGATCCATAAGTAAGGATATATATAGGATAAAGTATCTGTTATCTAAATTTAGCATAGGTTGAACTTGATGGACACATGTCTTTTTTCAACCTCATCTACTATGTAACAAACTTTACCAGCTACCTGTACCTCCAAAAGTGATCACGCACTGCTGAACGTTTGTGGAGAAAAATACACTCTAAAGCCGATTTCCTCCACTATAAATGCATGCTCTCCTCCCATAACACTGCTCTTTTCCTTTACAAGCAAAACTAATTTTCTTCACTCATACTAACCCTGTCCTCTAATCCTCAATGCCTATTCGCTTCTTTTATCTCCCTTCTCTGTCCAACTACAGCTGCACCCCTTTCCGCCCTCATGGCCCAGGACCTTGCAACTACTTCACAAATAAGATTGAGTCCATCAGACATGATCTCTTCATGTCAGGCTCCATGTGCACAACTCACCTCCCTTCACACACCTATATCCACTATATTATCCTCTGTGCTCCTCTCATCATCTCATGCTGCAACTTTTACCTTTAGCCTATTCCCTCACATCTTCTCCACTCCTTCTCTGGCACACTAAACCCTTACCCAAAGTCACATTTTTAACCTCTCTCTCATCTCCAGCACCTTCTGATCTTTTAAAAAAGCACTCATAATTCGGATTCTAAAAAAACCCTCTCTTGACCCAACCTTCCTCTACAACTACTGTCCTATCTCTCTTTTCTTCTAATGACCTAATCACAGCCATATCTAAGGGTCACTTCTCCTTAATAATTCCCCTGGGTCTCTCTGCTTCCTTCGACATTGTTGATCACCCCCTTCTCCTGCACACTCTCCAATCCATTGGCCTCTCTGATGCAGATCTCTCCTGGTTCATGTCCTACCTATCCAACTGCTCTTTCAGCATTTACCTCTCTGGTGTCTTCTCTTCACACCCTCTTTCTGTTGGGGTTCCACAAATCTCTGTCCTTGGCCCTCTGCTATTCTCATCTCACTCTACGCCTCTTCTCTTGTAAACTAATACAATTGTTTGTCTTTCAGTATCATCTCTATGCAGATGATACCCAAATGTACCTCTCTTCCCTTGACTTCTCCCCCTCTATATTATCCCGTGTTAGCAACTTTCTCTCAGCAATCTCCTCCTGGACGTCCCACCGTTACCTGAAGCTTAATATGTCCAAAACAGAACCAATACTCTTTCCCCCATTCCAGTGCCACCCCTACATCCAAACTCTCCTTCATTTTTAATAATACCAAAATCTCATCAACACCCCAAGCCCGCTGCTTATGGGTCATCTTTGACTCTGACGTCTCATTCTTTCCTCATTTTCACTCGATGACTGTCCTGCTGTCTCCAACTCTGAAGTATTGCCTGGATACAGTCTTTTCTCACTCACGACGCAACTAAAGTCCTAATTCACTCACTTATCTTGTCCTGAATTGACTACTACAACCATATCCTAGCTGGCATTCCCCTGGTCCACCTATCCCAACTCCAAACCAACCACAATGTTGCTGCCAGACTCATATACTGAACCTCACTCACTGCTCCTCTTCTGCTACGCAACAATGCAAATCCTTACACTGGCTTCCCATATCCTCTAGAATCAAATGTAAAAAATTGTTCTCACTTATAAAGCTATCGACAATGCTTCCCCCCTTATAGCTGAACTCTAATTCCCAAATATATCCCCAAATTCCCCCAACATTCTGCCCATGACATCCACCTTTCCTCCAGGCTTATTATCTCATCTCACTCCCACCTACAAGGCTTCTCCCCTGCAGCCACCTCTCTTTGGAATTCCCTACCATGCACCATCAGACTCTCTCCCGGCATTCTAACATTTAAAAATCTCTCTGAAAACTCACCTTTTCAGGAAGCCTATGTAGCATACCACAAACATCCACTATCCGTATTGGGAACAGCTGTACAGTGTCACCAAACACCACGCTAACACCCCTAACATCCTCACCCCAAACAGTAATGGGATCAGCTGTGCGGCTGGACCAAACTCCACCCTGGAGCTTATTCAGTCCCACAATGAGCAGCCACTTTACATTTTGTTTCAACATTGTCCCTTATTCATCTAGATTGTCTAGAGAGGTCTCATGAGCAGGCCCTCATTACTGTACCTTTTGTAACTCTTTGTGCTTGTTGTCCGTATTTGGTATGTCATTCTGTGTATCTGACATACACAACACTGTGCCTCCATTGTACCACTCTGCGGAATATGTTGGCGCTTGACAAATAAACAATAATAATAATCTTTACCCGTTTTTCCCATTCTTTATTTTATGTACTATTCACTCACACAGTTAATTCTCTCTCACTCCCCTTCTCCCTTCCCCTCTCCCCTTCCTTCCTTCCTTCCTTCCTTCCCTCTCTCCCTCTCTCCTTCTCCCTCTCTCCTTATCCCTCCCTCTCCCTCTCCCTCACTCCCTCTCTCTCCTTTATTTCATTCCTTCCTTCCTCTTTTTCTTTGCTGCAAGCATAGAAGCACAAAATAGTTAATGTAATAAATCAAGCTTCAGAATTCATAAATGAACAAAAAGTTTATTAGGGATGACACAACATTGATAAAACATAGTCAATACATGTCCCCCCCCCCCCCGTACAGGAAACATCATACAGTATATTTTAAAGGGTTTGATGAAAGTGTGTGCTGGTAAAATATACGCTCTTCTTAAGGATAAATGGTAATTATATTGTGTAGCTGAGTAAACAGAAAATACCTGTAAGTGTGCCTGATTGCTGTTTTCACTGCTTGCCAGTACTGTCATGAAAGTTTCATATTATTTACGAACACATATTGATGAATGTTTTGGCAAAGGAAGTTAGCTGTGCTTTATAGCACAAAACTATATACCATAATGCCAAAAATAGTCAACGGAAAGCACTTATCAATGATACTACAGACTCAAGAAACTACAATGTAGGACAAGATACATGATATATACTGCATTAGATATGTCTGAAAATTACACTGAAAAAAGTTTTGCAGCAGTTCCTCAGTTTCAAGACATAAAACTGTATAACTTTCTTTTTCAGATTCTGCCCTCATCACAAACAGGTTACTAGTAAAATCTTCTGCAGTGCAGTATCTCAACACAATATAGACTTATAGTGCACAGAAGTTAAGGTTTGTATGCTGAAAAGGGTAACGCTTCAGTCCCACTTAACAATTTACAATATACTAAAGTGGCATTAATGTGAAACCACTTCCAGAAGTCGTAATTTTCGTGTGGTTTTTAGGTTCTGCTATGCACACTAACTTTTCTGAATGACAAAATGTCCTTTATATTAGAATAGACATTCTGTACAGCTTCAATGTACAGAAGCACAAGTGTCTGGTATGTTGTAAATATGAGGTTAGTGGACCCACACACTTTTTTCACCTTTGTTAATTTCTTTTATTATTACAGTGCCTACAGAAAATGTTTCCAATAAATTATGCCATCATGATTTAAAGGAAAAATTAAGGGTGATATGTAAAGCATTTATTTATTTTTTTTGTATTGGGCAAGTGGGGCTGATGCTTTATTTAAGATCTTGTGGGAGAGGATCCCCAAACCGTAGCGCTAACAAAGCACAAACAAACCAGTGGCTGCATACAAGTGAACAAACAAGGACTTTCCCCCCCCATGTATTATTCTGTAGAATATAGCTTACTTGCATTCATGCTCATTTTGTTCTATGTTTCACCAAACGTTATCGGGGACTGGCACCAGTCTTTCACAGTTAACAGTGTAGCTTACAATGCTCCTGTCTTCTCAGAAGGTCAATAAACCCACTTTTTGAACTTCATGCAGCACTCTTGTGCCTCCGGTCAAAACTACTCTAGTTTACGAGTGAAGTTCTCTGGAAACAGTCCCTTGCAGGTATCTGAATTTTTGTTCTGCAGCCAGTCCAACTCTTTAATGCCAGTGAACCAGCCAGCCTCCTGTAAAGAAGACACAGAAGAGATGGTTAATACCTCTGGCCTCTAACACTAATTCTGCAAAACTTACATCTCTGCTGTCATCAATATGAAAAACAAAATATTAAAGTAACTTAGACTACAGGAAAGGAGATGTTCCTGTTTAATGCCATTATTGAACTCTTGTGGGAGATTAAAGTACAGTCCAAAATTATATGCCGGCTTTAGGGCAGGGTGAGTAAGGCAGCCGCCTCGGGCCCCGCACCCTCAGGTGCCCGCACTCCCTCCTTTCATCGGCGACGGGATACAACTTCTACCCGATCGGAGGGGAAGCTAGAGGATAGAACAAGGAACCTCCATCTTCCCCTCCCCACTCAGGTCGGGCAGAAATTGGATCCCAGCGCAGACAGGAGGAGGGAGGAGAGGGAGAGGAAGAAGTGCGGAGTCCCCGGACTGTCAGAGAGAGGTGTGTCTGTGTCTCTATGTGTGTCTCTGTGTCTTGGTTCATTTGTGAGGCGTCTTACCATTTCCGGAGCGGGTCACCTCCTGTAGCGTCGCGTTGCCATGGTGACTGATGTTAAATGTTAAACGGCTGTTGTGTATGGCGCAATAAATTTGAACTTTTGAAAAATCCGTGGAGCGCTGGATCCTTCCTTTTATAGTTCAAGTCTGGATGATTGCAACAGGTATCCCTTTTGAACCAGCAGCACCGTTAATACTGTTATGTATATGATTTATGGTGTGCAGTATATAATTGTTTTTTGATGTTAAATGATGCCACGATGTCATATGATGACATGTTGGCAACGTGATGTCACATGCCGCCGTGTCGTCATGTCACTATGACGCTGCCGGAGGAGGACCACTCATCAAGGTAAGTCCCCTTAACTTTTATACTGGGGGGGCTCCCCTGTCAGTGTGCCGCCTTGGGCCCCGCAAAGCAGATACAGTAGTTCTATTACAAACTACACTTTTTTTACTGTGAAAATAGCATGGTCAAGTGGTGAAGATAAGATGTACGTGTCACTTGCCAATTTATATTTTCCATATACTGTATTGTCTTCTTATAATAAGGAAACATGACTTGTAAAAAAAGTATCAATAATTTAAATTAATTTCTGAGTCTGCAAACACTCAGTCGCTCTTCTTCTATAGTCCGTGTTAGAGGTATATCAACTTTTTTGTTGCTAAAACAATATACTATACTAATGTACTATATTTGTAAATATAACTGGTATAATTTTTCCAGTACAGTGGCTCTGCATAAAACTTGTAAAAATTGCAAATCAGAATTGTCAGATTATTGAAGTAAACTGACTCAATTTTGGCACAAACATAGAAACATTACATTTGACAGCAGATAAGAACCACTTAGCCAATATTGTCTGCACATTTTCCTATATGTTGTAAAACCGCATACTCTATTTAATCCTTGGCTTACTTTTAAGTGTACTTTTAAGCCTTTTGTCTTTTTCAAGCATTTTTTAGTTCCTTTACTGTATATGCCCCTACCACCTCTCTTGTGAGGCTATTCCACAAATCTACCACCCCTTCCATGAAGAAGTATGTCCTCACATGTCCTCTTATGCTACGACCGTCCAGCTTCAGAGCAGGACCTCTTGTTCTACCATTCTCTTTCTCTGAAATATGCTTCCCTTGTTGACATTCTTTATTTGAAAGTTTCATTCATAACTTCCATCTCCATATTCATTACAAATAGGGTCAAATAAAAACTTGGATATCACACAATAAAAAAAGAAAAACAGAGACAAGGTATCTAATGCATTGGTTCATTTGGACCTTTACCTTAAAGTAGTAGCTATACTGTGAGTGCTGTAGTGTACAGCGATACGCAAGTTAGATGTGTATGGCTGCAGCACTGGTGAGAAAGAACCCATTCTGGGCCTTTTAAAATTGCTGACCTACGGTAACTTCCTATACCAGGAGCCTACTGAATTACCTGATCAGCAGCTGCTACAGAGGTGATGACAAGCACAATATCCCCTCTCTTTAAGTTGAGCTCATCATCATTAGCCGCCTCAAAATCATGAAGTACCTCGACCTGAAAATATGTACAATGGATACTATAATCAGTACAATACTTAGCGACAGGGATGCTTGAAACGTTCTGACACTAACTTCCTTTTTTCACTCTTGCATGACACAACTATACAGAATTCAGAGAAATAGAGTTTGATACAGTACATACATTAACACAAATGACACAATAAGGTATTCATGACTAAAAAGCACTCTCCCACTCTCATTACTAGAAACATGGACTACCGTAGTACTGTAGCTAAGCATATACCATGTATAATTTTCACTGGAAATAATCACAATTGTAGCTGAATTTTTACTACCTGTTGATATCTAAAAATGATAGGATTATTATAATATTAGTGGACTGTTTAATAAAATTTGATACATTGTAATATAATAGAATGATTATAATATGTTATTATAATATTAATATGATAATTCCTATAGCAGGAAATGAATGTCAAAATGAAATGTCACAAAAGGACACATAAATCATAAAACAAATATGGAAAAAAATTAACCTTAAATAGGAAACCCGTAGGTATTTCCTGGGATGTGGTGCTCCCGGAGGTGGAAAGGTCTTCAGTGCCTTCGCTAGTAGTGCTCTGACTTTGCTCCACTGAGGAAACCTGGACTGCATCACTTTCAACTTGAACATCTTCTACAAGATCCTTGAGTTCAGTGGCTACAACATCTATGACTTGCGTGGAAACACCATCCTCATCTTCCTCTTCATCTTCATGGTTAGAGGCTGGCTCTATTACGACTGATGGAATGCAGGTAATTTCCTACAATTGTGATGATTACATTTTTTTTAGATTTTGAGGAAACACAATGTGCATTTTCAGTGCAACCATAAGATATTCTTTAAGTACACAGAATGTTAAGTCTATTTTAATATCATAAAAATGTACTGAAAACTAAAATGTTGGATGGGCATGGATAATGTTTGCATGCACCCACCTGTAAAAGAAATGTCTCATCCACAGCCCTTCCAAATTGTAATAAATCATGGACACAAGGGATGGAAAGGTATACAATGAATTGCAAAGAAAGTTTCTCTCTAGCAGAGATGGGTGAACCAGTCCAAATCTGTGTCCCGGATTTTTTAGACCAAATCCACCCCCCACACCAAAATCCATCTGTGGATTTGACACTAAAAAAATCAGGATACAATCCGGACGAATTTTTAAAAATTAGATCTGTTGCTGGATCTTTAAAAATCCTCACACGGATTAATCTACGGAGAGAAAGATTATCGGATTAATCCATGTGCGGATTTTTAACAATCCGGACACGGATTTCGGAGTGCTGTCTAAAATAAAATAAAAAATGTGAAACAGCGGACTTGCCTTTTTTAGACTGATCCGTAGAGATCGGAGACCAAAGGAACTCGCCGATTTGTGGCGGATTTAAATTCGCAAAAAGAAAAAATCACTCATGTCTACTCTCTAGCACTGATAAGAGTTAAATCTCAAAGCATACCGTATGACAAATAGTTTTAGCTGAAGCAATCCATTGTTATATGTCATCCATAAGCTAAGGGTTTTTAAAAGAAGACGTGATATAACTTGTAATTTAAGGGTCAAATAACTAAAATAAAACTAGTTACTTTTGAGAAAAATACAGGAAATCAAAGTCCACATGTTTTTTTAGATTCTAAATACATTGGGGGAAAAAGATTGTAACGTGTATTTAGTTTCTGAACATTTGTTCTCAATCTGGTCAAATATTGCTCTTTCCTCTTTTTTGTATTTTAAACAAAAAGTCAGAGTATTAATTATTCATTGTTTATTGCCTGTGAATTTGAGAAAATACTATAGCTGGTGCACATCATTATATAATGATATGGTGAATTATCTTAGTGTATCAAACTTATGTACGACACAAAGACTTACTACGGTAGTTTCTTTGGCATGCAGTGGAGAGAGAACTTTCAAATTTAAGAAGTGTAGCCAGTTGAGTGTGTATACATATGTATATATGTACAAAACACAAATAAATACCGCAATCAAAACTCTCTTGAAAATAACTAATGTCTATAGACAGAGAATCCCTGAAAATTAGAGGCAGTACTAATAGCAGCAGAATAATTGTCAAAAACAACAAGATGTAAAGTCCAGCAAGAAAAATCACAATGAAGCCTGTATGGCCATATAAGTGCAAGAGTACTCAGCCAGATGATGCACGAAAAGTCCCTGATGTAGATAGAATTGCTTCCAGGAGAGGTAGCCCCGATGAGGTGCAGCATATCATGAAGTCCTTAGAGATAAAGACTATCCATAATTAAGCAACAAGGGGTGACCGTCTGTACCACTAGAGTGGCTACAGTACCTCTCCTGGAACCAATTCTATCTACATCAGGGACTTCTCGTGCATCATCTGGCTGAGTACTCTTGCTCTTATTTGGCCATACAGGCTTCATTGTGATTTTTCTTGCTGGACTTTACATCTTGTTGTTCCCCATACAGGGGTGTAACATCTCGGGACTTGAGCATTTAGCTACACTATGGCCTTTTTTTGTACTATCTGCATTGGGCATGTTTGCAACCAATAGATCTTTACAGGATACTTAGTTTAGACATGTGTCTTTTTGTATCCACCATGCAAACACTTGTTCTCATGCTTTAAATTGCAATTTGTTCTATGTGAGGGGTTTACATTCATGTGAGATTGGTTCTAATGTTAGCAGCATTATATTTGCTTTTGAGGCTCATGAACATTGACCCCAGTGTGATCTGTCTATTTAGGTTCCATTTCTTACAGTACTCTTTTTTGCAAATAGTTCTTATTATTTGTCCTTTTTTGCATTGATTTTTTTCAGGAGGTTTTTCTAGTCTGTTTCCATTTGTGTTATTTTAGGTTTATGTGTTAGATGTGTTTGATTAAAATTATTTGCTTACTACTTTAATCACATCTTTTTTGTATTATTCATGTGATATGTCTGAGTGCTTATTTTGGGGGCTTCTTTGTTCTTGGTGTTTTTGATATATATATATATATACAGTGTTCGACAAATCACCCAAAAATCTACTCGCCCAACCAAAAAATCTACTCGCCACCTAGTCCCGCCCCCATCCCGCCCCTAGTCCCACCCCCAACCCTAGTCCCGCCCCCAACCCCGCTTTAAAATAAAATATATAAATAAAATACATTTAATAAATTCCTAGGCAGAACAACATTCGTTTTTGACATAAATGTATTTATTGTATTACATTATACTACAATTAGTCCTTGTTACGTGTGTGTGTGTGTGTGTGTGTGTGTGTGTGTGTGTAAATGTCGGATCTAGAAATAAAAGCCAGATGTGAATGACATGTTTCCTGAACCCCTTAACCAGGACGTCCCCGTTTCATAATATCTAAAGCAGCAATCCCGCCTGGGATCTTACCTGATCCGCAGTCCCTCAATGTCCAGGTACCCTCATTCCCGCAATGTTATACATTGGAGGGGAGGTGTTCCCTACCTGTCTTCTGGGTTAGGGGGAGTTCCGATGTCTTCCGTGTGAAGCTTGAGTCAGATCTGGAAGAAAGCAGTATAGGTTATTTCGGTGTAGGTATAGGGCAGTTAAGATATATAGGGTAAATAAGAGATCCAGATCCAGAGTGTGGGTGAGAGATACAGCGAGAGAGGGTGACAGAGAGACACAACGAGAGACGGTGACAGAGAGACACAGCGAGAGAGGGTGACAGAGAGACACAGCGAGAGAGGGTGACAGAAAGACACAGCGAGAGAGCGAGGGTGACAGGGAGAGTGAGAGAGAGAGGGTGAAAGGGAGAGCGAGAGAGAGGGTGACAGGGAGAGTGAGAGAGAGGGTGACAGGGAGAGCGAGGGTGACAGGAAGAGAGAGAGGGTGACAGGGAGAGTGAGAGAGAGAGAGGGTGACAGGGAGAGCGAGAGAGAGAGAGGGTGACGGAGAGCGAGAGAGAGAGAGGGTGACAGGGAGAGCGAGAGAGAGAGAGGGTGACAGGGGGAGAGAGAGAGAGGGTGACAGGAAGAGCGAGAGAGAGGGTGACAGGGAGAGCGAGATAGAGGGTGACAGGGAGAGCGAGAGTATGTGGGTGTGGTGGTGGATGACTGACTGACTGACACTTGGGTCCGTGACTGACTGACTGACTGACTGGGTGGGTGGGTGACTGGGTGACTGGGTGGGTGACTGACTGACTGGGTGTGTGGGTGACTGACTGACTGACTGGGTGGGTAACTGACTGACTGACTGGGTGGGTGACTGACTGACTGGGTGGGTGACTGACTGGGTTACTGACTGACTGGGTGGGTGACTGACTGACTGGGTTACTGACTGACTGGGTGGGTGGGTGACTGACTGACTGACTGGGTGACTGACTGACTGGCTGGGTTGGTGACTGACTGACTGGGTGACTGACTGACTGGGTGACTGACTGGGTGGGTGACTGACTGGGTGGGTTTCTGACTGACTGACTGACTGGGTGGGTGACTGACTGGGTGACTGACTGACTGGGTGGGTGACTGACTGGGTGGGTGACTGACTGACTGGGTGGGTGACTGACTGACTGACTGGGTGGGTGGGTGACTGACTGACTGGGTGGGTAACTGACTGACTGACTGACTGGGTGGGTGACTGACTGGGTTACTGACTGACTGGGTGGGTGACTGACTGGGTTACTGACTGACTGGGTGACTGACTGGGTGGGTGACTGACTGGGTGGGTTTCTGACTGACTGACTGACTGGGTGGGTGACTGACTGGGTGACTGACTGACTGGGTGGGTGACTGACTGGGTGGGTGACTGACTGACTGGGTGGGTGACTGACTGACTGACTGGGTGGGTGGGTGACTGACTGACTGGGTGGGTAACTGACTGACTGACTGACTGGGTGGGTGACTGACTGGGTTACTGACTGACTGGGTGGGTGACTGACTGGGTTACTGACTGACTGGGTGGGTGGGTGACTGACTGGGTGACTGACTGACTGGCTGGGTGGGTGACTGACTGACTGGCTGGGTGACTGACTGACTGGGTGGGTGACTGGGTGACTGACTGGGTGGGTGACTGACTGGGTGGGTGACTGACTGACTGGGTGGGTGACTAACTGACTGACTGGGTGGGTGACTGACTGACTGGGTGACTGACTGACTGGGTGACTGACTAACTGGGTGACTGACTGACTGGGTGGGTGACTGACTGACTGGATGGGTGACTGACTGACTGGGTGGGTGACTGACTGACTGGGTGGGTGACTGACTGACTGACTGGGTGGGTGACTGACTGACTGGGTGGGTGGGTGACTGACTGGGTGGGTGACTGACTGACTGGGTGGGTGACTGACTGGGTGGGTGGGTGACTGACTGGGTGGGTGGGTGACTGACTGGGTGACTGACTGACTGAGGGGGAGTGACTGACTGGGGGAGTGACTGACTTGGGGGGTGACTGACTGGGGGGGTGACTGACTGGGGGGGTGACTGACTGGGGGGGGTGACTGACTGGGGGGGGGGGGGGTGACTGACTGGGTGGGTGACTGACTGGGTGGGTGACTGACTGGGTGGGTGACTGACTGGGTGGGTGACTGACTGACTGGGTGGGTGGGTGACTGACTGGGTGGGTGGGTGACTGAATGGGGGGGGTGACTGACTGGGGGGTGACTGACTGGGGGGGTGACTGACTGGGGGGGGTGACTGACTTGGGGGGGTGACTGACTGGGGGGGTGACTGACTGGGGGGGTGACTGACTGGGGGGGGTGACTGACTGGGGGGGTGAATGACTTGAGGGGGTGACTGACTGGGGGGGGGGTGACTGACTGGGTGGGTGACCGACTGTTACTGTGTGGTGAGGTAGATGACTGATTGGGGGGTACCTCTGGTACTGACTGACTGGGGGGGTGACTGACTGGGGGGGGGTGACTGACTGGGTGACTGACTGACTGGGTGGGTGACTGACTGACTGGGTGGGTGACTGACTGACTGGGTGGGTGACTGACTGACTGACTGGGTGGGTGGGTGACTGACTGACTGGGTGGGTGACTGACTGACTGGGTGGGTGACTGACTGGGTGGGTGGGTGACTGACTGGGTGGGTGGGTGACTAACTGGGTGACTGACTGACTGAGGGGGAGTGACTGACTGGGGGAGTGACTGACTTGGGGGGTGACTGACTGGGGGGGTGACTGACTGGGGGGGTGACTGACTGGGGGGGGTGACTGACTGGGGGGGGGGGTTACTGACTGGGTGGGTGACTGACTGGGTGGGTGACTGACTGACTGGGTGGGTGACTGACTGACTGGGTGGGTGACTGACTGACTGGGTGGGTGACTGACTGACTGGGTGGGTGGGTGACTGACTGACTGGGTGGGTGACTGACTGACTGGGTGGGTGACTGACTGGGTGGGTGGGTGACTGACTGGGTGGGTGGGTGACTAACTGGGTGACTGACTGACTGAGGGGGAGTGACTGACTGGGGGAGTGACTGACTTGGGGGGTGACTGACTGGGGGGGTGACTGACTGGGGGGGTGACTGACTGGGGGGGGGGGTGACTGACTGGGTGGGTGACTGACTGGGTGGGTGACTGACTGACTGGGTGGGTGACTGACTGACTGGGTGGGTGACTGACTGACTGGGTGGGTGGGTGACTGACTGGGTGGGTGGGTGACTGAATGGGGGGGGGGGTGACTGACTGGGGGGTGACTGACTAGGTGGGTTACTGACTGGGGGGGGTGACTGACTTGGGGGGGTGACTGACTGGGGGGGTGACTGACTGGGGGGGTGACTGACTGGGGGGGGTGACTGACTGGGGGGGTGAATGACTTGAGGGGGTGACTGACTGGGGGGGGTGACTGACTGGGTGGGTGACCGACTGTTACTGTGTGGTGAGGTAGATGACTGATTGGGGGGTACCTCTGGTGTCCTACGCACACACACAGTCTGACACACACACACACACACACACACACAATGTCTGACACACACAATGTCTGACACACACACACGCTCTGCCTCTCCTGGGTCTCTCACCACCGCATCACTCCTCCGCTCCCACATTCGTCTCTGCCCTGGGCCTGTGACATAACTCGTGACCTACCTCCCAGAGGTCTATCTGCTCCCTGGTGTCCGGGCCGCTGCTCGGGGGGCTGATGGGGTTGCCGTCCACGGACCAGCGGCGGGGCAGTACCGGCCTGGTCCCCGGGGGCGGCTCCATGTCCCAGTGCCTCGTGTGCTCCTGCTCGCTCTCTGAACCGTCTGAGGCAGCGGGGACGCGCGCCGGAACGGAAAGAGAGTGACCAATCCGCGCAGAGCAGGGAGCACACCAATGATCGCTCAAAGGGGAGACAGTGGAAAATCCGAGTAGGGGTGGGACCAGGGGGAGGGAACCCACCAATCACAGTGTGGGGCATGGCGTGGGGATGCAATGCGAGGCGGCGATTGGCTGGGAGCGCAAGACATGGCACACAACGCTGGCGGGCAATCAGCGGACGGGTGAGTGTGCGCGTGTGCAGAGAGCAAGGCGGGAGAAAAAGGGAAAGAGCCACCGGAGAGCGGACAGCATAGCGGAGAGCAGCAGTCAATCAGTGGCGAGCAGGAGCCTCAACTAATCACAAGGGAGGCCGCTCGTTAGGGGCGGGCTCATATAGAGCCTGGCCGCGCACCCAGAAAGCAGTCAGGTAGGGGGAGTTTTTTTTTTTTCAGCGCAAGCAGGGAAATTTTAAAAAACAAACACGTGTGCTGCTTGGGCCAATATTTACTCGCCCGGAGGTTAAATCCACCCGCCCCGGGCGTGTAAATGTATAGGATTGTCGAACACTGTATATATATATATATATATATATATATATATATATATATATAGCTGAACCCTGTTATAACGCGGTGCTTGGGGTCCACATAATGCGACCGCATTATAAAGGGGATCGTAAAAGAAATGGCCGTGATCAGGGGTTCCGCATCCGTCGGAGGAGGAGAGCTGGGATAACCCTCCCAGCTATCCCAGACCTGGCGTGGCAGCGGCACCCCCACGCAGGACTTACCCGGTATCGGCAGCTCTCTCCTCTCCCTGCTTCAGCCTCCGGAGAGAGAGGGGGGAGGGAGGGGGGAGTGTGTGTGTGTTTGTGTGTGTCATTAATCTCTCATTGTAATAATTCTGTGGTGTTAAAGGGTCACAAATAGCTGGTTAGCCCAGGCTCTGACCAATATCCTTTATTAGAAAGTTTAACAGGTGAATCAGTGCATACTTGACATGGTAATAATAAAATTATAAGCAAACTCCAGCCTCAAAAAAAAACCCAGTGCTTGGGCCCCCCTCTTCCAAGTGAGGGTGAAACTGCAGATTTCAAAGAAAAGCGAAGGAAATGTTTACGGCAACTCATCTTATAACGTGGATGACTCAGTCGCTGTTTGTTGGTGGTCACAGAGGCACGTGCCTCCCACAGAAGCCAAAAACTGCTATTCAGAATGAGATGTCTTTAGTTAACTCAGCACAGACATTGTGATTGTTAGCTCGTGAATCATTTCCAGGCAGGAATAGTTGCGCTCAAGGGAATGAGGGTTGTGAAATCTGTGTGTTTACTGCAGTCCCTTTCTAGCGAATGACTAGCATACCCGTTATCAGAACGAAAACCGACTTGGAGACTCGACATATGGCACGCAGGAAAAGAGCGTTATCTGGTGGATATCTGTGTGAAAGGCAGGAGGAGCAGGAAGGAACACGCTCTTTATTACCAGCGACCATTCTCTCGCACTCAACATGAGAAATGTATTCTTTTCTAATTTCTCCCTGATAAAAGCCCCTTCTTTAGGAGAAGGGGGGGGGGGGGGCAGGCAGGCAGAGAGCACTATAGTAAAGAAGCTTGAAAGTGGTATTTTCCAGCATGGGGGGCTTGTTCACCCTTAGGGATCCCAGAAAACAAAAGAGACTCCGAGTGATGGGAAGGACATGGGCACTGGATACATAAAGTGACAGAAAGAAAGGGGAAGGGGGTTACGGAGAGGGACGAGAGAGAACAGCAAAGAAAAGGTGGATTCTCTGTTTTGTTACCTATAAATAGTTTTAAATGGCATTTTATGGGGGGGTCCCTGGTCACACAGATGTACAATAGCTTTTGGTGGGGCTGTAGTGTAAAACGTTTGGGGGCCATTACATTGTGCCAGAAGCCGGGAAACCTCATTCCCACCCCTCCCACATGTGATGTCCCATGACCCCGTGGGGTCATTTGATGCAGGAGCCGAGGAGGAGGGGGGGGAGGTGCCAGGAGCCAGAGCAGGCAAAAGGGCATTAAAAGGTAGGAGATCTTCTAAATCGGGAGTCACGTTCAAACCGCGTTATAAGCAGATCCACGTTGTAGAGGGTCGTGCTATAACGGGGTTGAGGTATATATATTTATATATAGTACCTGGTACCTCGCTGGGAAATATGCTAATAGTTATGTAAAGTATATTTACATGTCTCATCCCACACTTCACAAAAGGATTTCCATACCAACTATATAGAGTTGATAAGCCAAGGTACCAACCTAATGTCTGGAATGGTGTCAGACTCAACAGGACTAGAACCCACAACCACTGCTTTTCTAGGCCACAGTTCTTTTTTTGAAAAAAAAAGCACTTGGTGCGAGCTAAACCAGCTGATGGGTAGTGGTCACTATCATATCCTACTTTAGAGCTGCTCACTGCTCACTCACATAGCAAATATTTAAAAAGGGAGCTAGATCACAACCGAGAAATTACAGACCTGTAAGCCTGACTTCAATACAGGCATACCCCGCTTTAAGTACACTCACTTTAAGTACACTCGCGAGTAAGTACATATCGCCCAATAGGCAAACGGCAGCTCACGCATGCGCCTGTGATCACGTCCTGAACAGCAATACCGGCTTCCTACCTGTACCCGAAGCTGTACGCAAGCAGGGAGACTATAGAGCCTGTAACAAATGCGTTATTTACATCAGTTATGCACGTATTTAACGATTGCAGTACAGTACATGCATCGATAAGTGGGAAAAGGGAGTGCTTCACTTTAAGTACATTTTCGCTTTACATACATGCTCCGGTCCCATTGCGTACGTTAATGCGGGGTATGCCTGTAGTAGGGAAACTACTTGAAAGTTTAATACAGGATAATATTCAGGAATACCTAATGAAAACAAAATTATTAGTAATAGTCAGCATGGATTTATGAAGGATAGATCTTGCCAAACTAACCTTATTTGTTTCTTTGAGGAGGTAAGTAGGAATTTAGACCAGGGTAATGCAGTTGATGTGTTCTACTTAGATTTTGAAAAGGCTTTTGATACAGTTTCACACAAGAGGTTGGTGTACAAAATAAAAACAATTGGACTCAGTAATAATATATGCACCTGGATTGAAAACTGGTTAAAGGACAGACAACAGAGGGTTGTCATAAATGGAACTTTTTCAGGTTGGGCTAAAGTCGTGAGTGGAGTACCTCAGGGATCGGTACTGGGACCCCTGCTTTTTAACTTGTTTATTAATGACCTTGAGGTTGGGATCGAGAGCAAAGTCTCCATCTTTGCTGATGATATTAAATTGCGTAAGGTAATAGAATCAGAGCAGGATGTAATTTCTCTTCAGAAGAAATTGGAGAGACTGGAAACATGGGCAGGTAAATGGCAAATGAGGTTTAATACAGATAGATGTCAGGTTATGCATTTGGGATGCAAGAATAAAAAAGTGACTTACAAATTAAATAGAGATATATTGGGGGAATCCTTGATGGAGAAGGATTTAGGAGTGCTTGTAGACTGCAGGCTTAGCAATAGTGCCCAATGTCATGCAGTAGCTGCAAAGGCAAACAAGATCTTATCTTGCATCAAACGGGCAATGGATGGAAGGGAAGTAAACATAATTCTGCCCCTTTACAAAGCACTAGTAAGACCACACCTTGAATATGGAGTACAATTTTGGGCACCAATCCTAAGAAAAGACATTATGGAACTAGAGAGAGTGCAGAGAAGAGTCACCAAATTAATAAAGGGGATGGACAATCTAACTTATGAGGAGAGGCTAGCAAAATTAGATTTATTTACATTAGAAAAGAGGCGTCTAAGAGGGGATATGATAACTATATACAAATATATTCGGGGACAATACAAGGAGCTTTCAAAAGAACTATTCATCCCACGGGCAGTACTAAGTACTCGGGCCATCCCTTAAGGTTGGAGGAAAGGAAATTTCACCAGCAACAAAGGAAAGGTTCTTTACAGTAAGGGCAGTTAAAATGTGCAATTCATTACCCATGGAGACTGTGATGGCAGATACAATAGATTTGTTCAAAAAAAGGTTGGACATCTTTTTAGATGGGAAAGGTATAAAGGGATATACCAAATAAGTATACATGGGAAGGATGTTGATCCAGGGATTAATCTGATTGCCAATTCTTGGAGTCAGGAAGGAATTAATTTTTCCCCTTAATGGGGTTTTTTGTTTGCCTTCCTCTGGATCAATAAGTAAGTATAGATATAGGATAAAGTATCTGTTGTCTAAATTTAGCATAGGTTGAACTTGATGGACCTATGTCTTTTTTCAACCTCATCTACTATGTAACTATGTAACATGTAACTATGTAATATATATTAGCATATCTCACAGGCATCTCAGGTGTGCTCCACAAGGAACATTAACCAGGAAGTGGAAGTGGTCTGCTTTTAAAGGAAGCTAGTGCGAGGGAGCTATATGCACTCATTTTGGTGCTACATGAAGGTCACAGCACATAAAGTGTTATTGGGTTGACAAGTCTAAAGCAATTTAGGAATGGAATATGATGTCAGACCTAACAAGATCACAAGTTGAACCCACACAACCTCTGTTATTCAGAACAACAGGTCTAGCAGTATCAGCTAAACCAGCTGATGGTTAGCACCACTGTCACAGTATACTTAGTTTTGACTTGAGCTCTACTTCTCATTGAGTTCACATACCTGTACAAAGCACTTTACCCTCTACAGGAATAAAGATGCATACAGTATCTAATAAGCAGTCTTCTACCATGACACAGTGTGTAATAGGGCAATGTTTGAGGTTGCTGCTACATAACTCAATGGAAAGGAAAATTCTTTGATAAAGTACCTATCGGCACAAAACGCGTTGGAGGATTTTTCACCTACTTGTTCCACGATTATTGCCTATTACATTTTTATTATCTCTCTAGTCACGTCTTGCACGTTTGGTGTGCAATGCCATCTTTTCCCTTTTTTTTTTTTGCTTCTACCATGAGACAGCTTCTGGCGTGGGAAGACACACTGTCTTTATCCTTTATAAGATTAGAAGTATATTTGTGTCTGTCATAAATCATGTGTTTTATTTAATCTCTTTTAGAATATGAAGAGAGAGAAAAGCAATCCTTTACAGAAGGTGTACTCCTAAGTACTCCAAGTGGGTAAAATACCCTTTAGATGTATAATGATCTGGACAAAGTAACTTTTAATACAAATGCAATTAAAAAGAATGAAAAAGGACCACCAAAGAGCTGCAAAATAGAGGATATATTAACGTAATATGATGTATCCGTGATGTACCAACGTAACCGAGTTAAAAAGTTATACATTTATTAAGAGACAGAATTAAGTGAAAAATAAAAGAAAACGTAATCATAAAAAGCACAAGATCTGAGAGTGATCAAACCACAATATGTACTGGTCCTAGTAGTGAGACCTAGCACTTAGTTGTAATTTAAGCAAAATAATAAGCATACCCTCCCCCCCCTCCCCAGGCCCATTCCTTCTCCTCCCTCCCCAGGCTCATACAATACCTTCTCCTTCCTCTCCAGACCCATACCTTTCTCCCCAGGCTCATACCTTCTCCTCCCTCCCAAGGCCCATAACTTCTCCTCTTTATTCAGGTCCATACATTTCCCCCTCCCCAATGTCCATACCTTCTCCTCCCTCACAAGGCCCATACCCTCTCCTCTCTACCCAGGTCCATACCCTTTTCTCCCTCCCCAGGCTCATACCTTCACCCCCCTCCCTAGGTTCATACCTTCTCCTCACTACCCAGGCGCATACCTTCTCCTCCCTCCCCAGGCCCATAACTTCTCCTCTTTATTCAGGTCCATACATTTCCCCTTCCCAAGTTCCATACCTTCTCCTCCCTCCCCAGGCCCATACCCTCTCCTCCCTACCCAGATCCATACCTTATACTCCCTCCCAAGTTCCATACATTCTCCTCCCTCCCCAGGCCCATACCCTCTCCTCCCTACCCAGATCCATACCTTCTACTCCCTCCCCAGGCTCATATCGTTTCCTCCCTCCCCATGCCCATACCCTCTCCTCCCTACCTAGATCCATACCTTCTACTCCCTCCCCAGGCTCATACCTTCTCCTCCCTACCCAGGTCCATACCTCATCCCCCCTCTACCCAGGCCCATACCTCATCCCACTCTACCAAGTTCCATACCTTCTCCCACTTGCAGGCCTATACCTCACCTCCCATTCGCCAGGCCCATACATCCCCCCCTTACCCCTCCCAAGACCTAAACCTATCACACCCATCTTCAGGCCCAATGCAGTGAGCATGAAAACAGAAACTAGAAATAATGTACATTATTTTCAGGGTCTTTTTTTCTGTTTGGGAACATCAAAAGTAAGGCAATTGCTAAAATTATTATATCGTAGCATTAAATTTGGGGCAGTATTGAGCTTGGTACACACAATAGTATACAGATGATCAAGGCTGTATAAATATATATTCAAAGTATAATTATTCAAATGAAATATTTTTTAAAACAAAAAACACTTTCTGTACATACTTAGTAATAATTAGGGCTCCCAAACAAAACAAGGACATCCTAACACATGTTGTGGCATCATATGTCCCTTTCTCCAGGGCAGGAACATATCATGATAACTAACCCTCTTTCTTATATACATCTACAGTACATGGTCACATGATGCAAATACAAAATCCATAAAAATTAAATTAATTAAAAGTACTAATACTAAGCACTGTGCCTTTTATTCCAAAGCTCATAATAAACAATTGCCATGAGCAATGCACCGGTGATACTGTATGCGTAAAATAATACATATTGGTAGATAGCGCCACGGGTCTTAAAGTTTGACAGAAACATTGTACCTGAGTTGCATTAGTCTCTTCTGCAGCTTCCAGCTCTGGCTCTTTTTCTTCCTCAACCACATCCTGTTCAGCTACAACAATACTTTCTTCTTTACTCACAGGTTCTACCTAAAACAGACACAACAGAACATAGCACTGAATCAATTAATGGGAACAAGATACCCAGGTCGAATTGCTATTAAACAAAGCATAAGCTTTGTGCTGGATTTCAGAAAACCAAATGCATTTGAAATAACACATTTCTAATATTTAAATTATTTAAATGCCCTGTCCAACCCCTTTGATGAAGTACATGACCGAATATTGTCCTATAATATCTCTGCTCATAACGTAGATATCCATATTCAGTCATCTACATCACCATGGGCAGGACAGATATGGAGACTGCTTCTGAGCTGCTCAGGGACACACAGAGAGAGACTGCTTCTCTCTGGGACTACTCTGTGCAGATCTTCCAGATTGATAGCTGGCATGGTGGGTTAACCATGCAGGGTTCCCATTCAGAAGCATTGACCCCTGCAGAGTTAATCCTCCAGGTCCGCTTTCTGTTATTGGGGATGTGATCGTGCATGGCTGTAGTGGGTACGTGATCATGCACTGCTGCAGTGTGGTCCGGCATCCTTGTGTAAGCGCGGCACCGAGTACAGTAAGATTGCTACATTTATACACTTGGCCAGCCATTTTGTCTACAATAAGATAGCCATTTGAGCTTGAAACATAGGCAGCCATCTTGAGGGGTAGTGGCAACCTTTTATATGCTTGCCAGGCTGCCCCTACCATCGCAAAAGGCACCTATGTAACTGTGTAGCCTAATGTTCAGCAACATTTATGTATCATTTTAACAGTAGATCAATAAAGACAACTCTAGGTAATATTTCTTACTTAACTATGCGTTCAAAATGTAAGTAACTATAGTAATCCAGTATTATAAAAAAAACAAATATATATATTACCATGGAAGATCTATAAGGGCAGAGGAATAGGACATCAGACCCATTGAAAAAGAGCTTAATGTAAATATGTAGAATAAGGTGGTCCTTTTCATATGCATAGAATGTCGGGTGCCTCCGAAACCTGATCTGTCTCAGGTCCCCGAGGAGATGTTTGAAAACCACTGCCCTGTGCCATCCTGAAAATAGCAGAAGAGCACATATGTTGCCCTTGTGCCATTCTTGGAATGGAATGCCATGTTCAATCATTTCAGGGGATGATTGTTGCTGTGGAACTCTGCTAGAAACTGAATTACATTCTGGGTAGTGGAGGGAGGGACCAAGTGAGGGTAATTTGAGTTCAATAGCAGAGATCACATGATCCTGGCGCTAAAATGTTTATCACCTGTAAGTATAAATAAATATATCTACTATATATATAAACTAAAAAGCTCCAAAAATGTATGATGACAATGGCTAGAGTGTGAGTACCTTCATAAGGAAGGTCCCCTTCATGGTTCCCTTTTCTACTTTTGGAAGAAATGGTACTTTAGATTGTATTTGTCGATTATTGAACTAAGGTACTATATATACACTTTTGATATAAGAAAATATATGAGAGCCAGGAATACTTTCTTAAAAGTTATTACTATCAGAAAGTAAATAAAAAGAATGTAGAATCTTGTAAACTAAGCTGGACACTATCAGTGTAAGAAAAAAAACATAAAATGCTATTGCTAACGGTAAACAGTATTCAAAAGGCAGACACATTCAGTGGATAACTTGATCTTATTGTAGAGACATGGTGTCAGTAGGGATCAGCAGGAGTATAATGATTAATCACTTTGGTCAATAATCTAGTGAATGTAAATATATTTATCCACGTATATGATATGAGAATATAATTCAAATCAATCTCGTTGTCGTCGCAACATATGTATCTATGTGGTACCAAATTTTGTAAAACAGTCATGTTTGGCAATTCAATCATCTAATAATGCATTGTTTGTATCACAAAATATATAAAACCAGAAAAAAAGAGCCTCTAAAAATCTTTTCTTAATTTAAAAATTTTGTGTAATATTATGCGTCCAGCATGATACTCTATTAGTTCGAACCTACTGTATATTGTTTTGAAAACACAAAATATTGGAAGACAGATGTGGATACCTACCTCACCTCCCTCTATTTCAGCTTCGTCAATGTTCTTGGCTTCCTCCGCCGGTATTGTTTCCTTCATAAGAAGGAAACAGTGTAACATATATCCATCAGAACTGACCATCAAAAATGCATTGTGGAAATGTTTTAACAGAAATGACTAGATATGATGTGAAGGATTGATGGATGGCATGACGTTATTTAACTATGTTCATAGTGTGTGCATGGTTCAAATCCTGAAATAAAATGGTATAATGTCAATGTATTATTATAGTTAGTACTAGCTGAGAGACCCGGCGTTGCCCGGGATTAAAATTTACTGCTCCCTCCTCTCTCCACTCCCCCCGTCTCTTTTTCCGCTACCCCTGTCTCTTTCTCCGCTCCCCCTCTCTCTCCGCTCCC
Organism: Ascaphus truei; assembly: GCF_040206685.1. Lineage (NCBI taxonomy): Eukaryota > Metazoa > Chordata > Amphibia > Anura > Ascaphidae > Ascaphus > Ascaphus truei. Next base: position 331,833,521 of record NC_134484.1, read on the forward strand.
CCCCACCCTGCGCAGCTCCGGTCTCCCGCCCCCCCTGCGCAACTCCGGTCTCCTGCCCCCCCCTCTGCGCAGGTCTGGTCCACCCCCCGCGCAGCTCTGCCCCCCCCCCCTGTGCAGCTCTGGTCCGCCCCCTGCGCAGCTCTGCCCCCCCCCCTGCACAGCTCTGGTCCCCCCCCTGCACAGCAAACAGTGTCACATACACAGTGAGACACACACAGTGTCACACACACACTGTCACACACACACACCCGGCGTTGCCCGGGCTTAAAATTTCCCGCTCCCTCCTCTCCATTCCCCCTGTCTGTTTCTCCGCTCCCCCCTCTCTCTCCGCTCCTCCCCCCCCCCATGCGCTGCTCCGGTCCCCACCCTACAGTGTCCCACACACACAGTGTCACACACACACACAGTGTCACACACACACAGTGTCACACACACACACAGTGACACACACACACAGTGACACACACACACACACACACACACACACACACACACACACACACACACACACACACACACACAGTGACACATACACACAGTATCACACACACACACACACACACACACACACACACACACAGTGACACACACACAGTGTCACACACACACACACAGTGACACACCCACACACAGTGAGACTCACACACACACACTCACACTCTCCCATAAACACACACACACACACAGTGGACAGGAGGAGGGGTGTAGGGAGAGTGGAACATCTGGCGATCCGAACAGGCGGCTCCCCACCCCCCGCCAGCCGTGACTGCGCACCACCACCCCACCCCCCGCGCCCATCTCCCTCCCCATGCAGGCAAGCAAGGGAGCACCATGGGGAAGGGGACCAGAGGGAAGGGCATGTCCCACGTGACCGCAACTGCCCTGTTCCCCTCCACCCCCGCTGGCATGTCCCGCAGCGTGTGGTGGGTCACTGCGGGTGTGTGGGGGGGGGGGTGTTGTTGTTGCGCTTACCTCGGTCCCCATCCTGCATGACCCCCTGACGGTGTGCTGTATGGGTCTCCCTGTACCCCGCCTCCCATACCTGCAGGACCCCCTGATGCTGTGCTGTGAGGGAGACAGCACAGACACTACCCGCATGCTGCTGCTGGCCTGGGCTTGGGTGAGCCTGGTGGATTCCCTGGGGCACGACACTTTGCACTACAGCAAAGCCACGGGGAACAGCCATGTGCATCGCGTCCTGCAGAGCGTTGCACAGCCAGGGGAGGTGAGCTGCGGGTGGGGAGGTGATGGGGGGGAGCCGGCGAGGAGGTGAGCTGCGGGAGGCAGCAGGGATGTGAGCTGCGGGTGTGGTGGGGTTATGGGGGGGGGAGCCGGCGGGGAGGTGATCTGCAGGTGAGGGGGGGGTGATGGGGGGAGCCGGCGGGGAGGTGAGCTTGGGGGGTGATGGGTGGGGGGGTGATGGGGGGGAGCCGGCGGTTCGGGCCGCTGGGTGAAGAGGACAGTGGCCGGGTGGTTGTGCATGTGTGTGTGGCAGTTGGGTGAGGCCGAGGGGGAAGGTGAGCTGCGGGTGAGGAGGAGAAGAGAGTGGCAGTTGGGTGACGTCATAGAGCCACGCAGGCCAATGAGAGGCGTGCGGGGCAGGGATACGGACCAATCTGATTGGCCAGAGGCTGAGTGACAGACCCACAGACCAATCAGATTCACCACATCTAGTAACAATCTCACAAAATTCAATTTTATATATATAGATTATTATGTGATTGGTTTTGTTTGCAGTTTCTACTTTCTGTACTTTCCATCTTTCCATAAAGTTTTCTTGGTTTATGTAAAACTGCCTTTCCTAACTAAAATAAATGCCAAAGTGAAAGTCTTAAACATTGCTCCCTAATCTCTGCACCGTTGCGGACAGGCGGGCCACCCATTTCCTAAACTTTTGGTTTGAACCAACATTAATTCCAGAATGCAAAGTCTTTATGGACAGGTTATCACATCTAAAAGAGCCTCCTTCCTGTAGGGACACATTGGGGGAGGTGAAGATTTGTGGAATTAGTGTGTAACATTATTATTCTACAGTATGCGTATGCTTTCAGACTGATCTAGACATTTTGGGTGACTGCAATAAAACCTAGAGAGGGAGTGGAAATAACCCTTTTATATACTTTATTGTCTGCTTGCAAAACAGAATCTTAATTCAAATGTTCTCCCAATATTACAGATCTGTAAGTTACAGTAGAGGAGAGGGCGATATTATGCGTATTGAGGAGAGGGCGAGATGAAAAATGTAGGGGCGGCAAAAAGGGAGCCTAAGGGAGGCAAAATTGTAAATCCGCCCCTGAGCATAATTATACATTTACATTATTTGAATATTACCTCACTGTGCCAAAGAAATGTGTTCTTTTGGAACTTATTTTTACTTTTTTAATAAAGGCATACTGTATCTTTACAATACCATTTCAAATCATCGATGGCTGCCAGCATTACTGACATGGAAACCTCTACCGAGGTTTTCCTATGAAGATCATATACTGTGTTGTATTAATCCTTCTCCAGTGCTTCCTGTTCTTCTTGCTTAATTAGCCTCTTAAGGTGAAACAGTGTGTTCTTAACACCACACAGGGAAAACATACTGCATTGTCATTACAAATTATGTTGCCCTTTGAATAAAATAGAGATGAAACACAGTGTCCATAAAAGATAACCCAAGCACACTGTTTTCAATGATAGCCCTATATTTTTTTTATATAAGTACAGTAACAACTTCTTGCTAAAAGATAATTAAACAGCTTGTGTAAATGGAAAGAAAAACAGTTTATATAATGAGCGTTCAAAATCACTTCATAATTCCTTTCCTCCTCACATCTACTGTATATTAGACGATTATCTCATAGAATAAGGAACCCGGCAAGCTCCTGTTCCATAGTACCAACTCCACAGTGTCTCTTTCACATTGATAAAGATTATTGTTGGAAGGTTCTCCGGAAGTGTAGACGAGACAGGGGAATGATGCTTTGATTTACAAAATGTTATTATTATGGAGAAAAAGAAAAAACGTAACCATAGAATGCTCCATGTATTAATGGAGGCAGAGTTGCTGAAATCAGGGGATGAAACAAAATCACGGACTGATGTTCGGATTAAATAGTAATAAATGGGAAGTTGAGCTGGTGGTTATTGGAAACTCACCATTGGGGTCTCCTCTTCCAGCTCAATGTGTTCCTCAACTTTATTATCCTCAGCAGGAACATCCGAGATCGGCTGTGGCTCATCAGTCTTGGTTTCCACAGGAGCAGCTACATCTTGCTCCACCTAATTGTGTCATGACAAAAATATATACACTAAACATAAGATGTGCTGAAATTGCATTTGTTAATTAAACTTTAATGTGGCAAAGAAAACATTCAACTATAGTTCAAAACTGGGTTAGTTAAGTGCTAATATACTCCTTGGGTAAGTCAATCTTATGCTAATGGCAATATGCATTTGTATGTGTTTTTCGTTTTGGGCAGATATGAAGTAAAGCTTGATGAGGGACTGCATATTGTCATGTATTTGGGATTCTGACACATTATTGATAAAAGAGTAATAACCGGTATTTAAGCTTCTCTAGGCATTTTGAGCATGCAGTAGATTCACTACTCATTAACCACTTATTACAGTAGTTTATCAATATTTAGAATATTTGAACAGAAAATCTAACCTTGCCATTACACTCCACAAGTGCAAAACTCTCTTTTCAGAAATTATTAAGAAAATGGCAAATCTTCTACATACTGTATACCAGCGTTGTGCAAACTGTGGGGCTCGCCCCTGTGATTTTTTTTGGGGGGGGGGGTGCGGGCAGTTGCAGAGGTCCTTTGCTCTCCCCCCAGGCATTTAAATTAAATGCCGAGGGGCTGCGCGAGGACTCTGCAACCTCTACTTACCGAGGTTCAGCCGGCTCCAGGACGATTCGTAATCACTGAACCCAATACTGTACTTTAAGTATTACTATGGTGATCGTACGCAATGGTACTCATAGTCATTGGCACAGTGTCCCCAGATTACAAAGCAACAAATCTCCCTCTCTCTTATTAGAGATGTATAAAACATTTACATATTAGCTTTTGTGACAAATATCAAACACACCGTGCACATTTTGTGAAAACGTCAACATTCACAAGAAAAACAAAAAAGACAAAGCCAAGTGCCACAATCTCATTTAACAATTAAAAACTCACTTAAACGCAACCAGTACTGTACATCAAATTGTTGCTGCCAAAAGTTAGACATCACCATACAGTATCCATCATACTTTATATAGGTTTAGGATTTTAGGCAACTTTTGAGAACGCATGGGTGAATTCTGGAATATTTGTAAACGGTGGAGATTTTTTCAAACTAGTTAGTACTCTAGTTCTCCAACTTGTGTTAAGATTTTGCATTGAATCCATTCACAAAGCCCCTTCACACCTCTCAAATAGTGGTCTGTAGTCCTGACCATAGGAGTATTATGGAAATTAAAACATTTAAATTGATTAGACAACTCACCGTCTTATCACCACCACTTTGTTCAGATTGCATCGTTAACTGAGATGTGGAAGCATCCGGCTGTACATTAAAGTGGATACAAATGAAAATCAGAATAGAGTACTGTATGTTAATACATTTTTTCCTGAAACAGTACTATATGTTGTTAATATGTACTGTACATCTAATATTAATAATTAGTAAAAAAAAATTCTTTCCATTCTTTCTGTCTCATATTTCAGGTTCTCTGCCAATAGTGGCTGCTGACGGTGATGCATAGGTTCGAATGAAGGTAGGCAAATGTCACTTTTAAAAGTCAATCCGTGAATAAGCGCCATATTCACAGCAAATTCGAATGTTGGCAAATAATTCCAGCCATCTATAATAGCCATAACCATATAACAAATATTAAAATGCTAGTCAAAGTCTTACATAGATAAGTACTCTAACTTGGGCTAAGACTTTAAAATGTCTTTGTTTTAGAAGAGAGAAAGAAAAAAATTGTTTGGCTTCACTACCCTCTAACACAAGCCAAACTGCAATATTACGATGCAATACTATCATTATGGTTATTACTAAAGATGGCAATAGGGACAGGCACAAAACATGAAATCATAACAGTGCTGTGCATTTTGCCATTACTTACATTTATGTTTTGCGTAAAAAGAAGAAGCTGTGATTACTAATCTATAGCGATCCTAATCATTAAGGGTCCGATTCAATATACTCCGAAGTTGCTGTTCGCACCATTATGGGCTGAAAATACCCCCTGACTGAGTTTTCAGCTGCTTTGAAGTATATTGAATTACCCCCTTAATAATCAATTTCAGGCTGAGAAAATATTTTTTGTTAGAATACTTTGCTTTAAAATATAAGCTTATTACTTTGAAGAACATACTGTAGTGCCGACGGTTATTCTAAAACAAATCAGTGGCAATTACCAAAAAGACCCAGCTACATGCTGGGTACATGCTGCAACATTTCAGTGACATTTATGCAGAGACTAATGGCCCATCGAATTAACAGCGGAGGTCAAACTGAATGGACTGCCAGGGACCCCTGCTGTGTTAATCCGATGGGCCATTAGCCTCTGCAGAAATGTCACTGAAATGTACCCAGCATGTACCTGGCCAGTTTAAGGCAAGTTGAAGGCAAGTTTTAGAATACTCGTTGGCTCGTCTGTAACATCTGGTCCGTTTTCTTTGCAGTAGTCATTAGAATAGAGCTGCTAGGAGGATGACTTACTCTTACTGTATAGAAAACGGATTTGAATGTTTGGATGAGGTTCAGTGCTAACGCTATTCTGCTTATATGATATTCTGTTGTGAAGAACGTATAGTACCAATGTAACAAAATGACACATTTAGCCCACAATTTCTATATCCACTTTATATTCATAGAAATTAGTAAAAAAAAAAAAAAAAAGTGCCAACCAATATTTCCATCACTCATCAATATATCATAACTTTCCCCATGTTTTTCGGCATTTTATGAGATTTTAAATGAACTTTCAACAATGTCTTACCTGTGTGAATCCATTAAATGCACTGCTGGATGCCTAGATGACATTAGATATATAAAAAAATATAGAATTTAAGATTCCACTGCCAAAGCACCATGGCAAATTACTGTACAAGCGATAAAAGACAGAAGGTGAAAAATAACTGAAGGGTTTAGAGGAATATCTAATAGGCTCTAACAGGCTACAAAATTAGAAACATGAACATATGTCTGCATGAAAGCTTGATAATGTATTGCAGGGAACGGCTTACAGCTGGGTAACCTCCAAAAATGCTCTATTATTTAATCCCTTTCATCTGATCAAATATAATATAGCTCTCATAAGGATGTCATATGGGATTACCAGGCTGGCTTCACTAATTTGTTTGGGGCAGATGTGTGATTCTGTACAGTATGTTGTTAACCACCACTGCTATTGTTTACTGTGCCATCCTCTCCTTTTTTTTGTTTAGCATGTTCTTGTATAGCGCTGTTAGATTTTTCCGTAGCTCTTTACAGAGACATTTAAAACTTTACTTTAAAACTTATGGCATCAAGACGTGTTTAAAAGAAAGCATCTCTTTCTAGATTGGTAGATCCATTAACTACTGTATAACAAACCTCCGACTACATTGTTTAAGCAAGATGTGCCAAGAATACCTAGTATCTGTAAATGTACCAGCTTTTTTAGAATCAGCCATTAAAATGTCATTTTATTAAGTTCTCTACCATGTCTTACTGACAGTATTATTTAAAATTAACAGTGTGTAAGGAAGTTAGTTCATATTAACCAGAGTACATGGCAAATACTGCAATTTACTTCTTTCAATATAGTTTGTTGACTTCAGAGAAGTTTTGGGCATAAATGTGCAACTTTGTCAAATGATTTTTTTAATAAAAATATAACATTAATGGAAGAATGCTGTATGTTAAACTTGTATTTTTTTCAATATTTTCCTAATTATAAATAGTGCATTTAGAGTCTTTTCTAAATCTTCTCTATATATGCTGTAACAAACAATTGCTTCTGGGAATCAATTGCTCTACTACCTGGGATTTTGGTGACTTGCACCTCGCAGATTCAAAAATAAACGACGTAAAAAAATCTCTTCCTTTTATAAAACTACAATGCCTTAAGATGCAAATCAGGTTGATAAGTACCCATAATCTATGTAACTACTGTACCCTGCAACAACATTGAGATCTTTTGGAAGACTGTGAAACTTTGATTCCCTTAGCAAACAAGCTGTTAAAGCTTGAAGTAGCACAGAGTACTATGTGAATCTATCCAAAATGCAATTGCAAAAGTTTTTGCGTTTTCTCCCCAAATTAGATTCCTTGCGAAACATTTCGCCAAGGGTTAATAAAGTCACCAAATTAGTACGCGTTTAGGAAAATATCGCTAGTCAGTGAGCGAATCATGGTACGTGTCCCTATTGTAGTCTCGGCATTAAGTGAATCTAGCGATTTTCACTAATTAGCATATTAATTGAAATTGCAATGCACATTGACTTACAGCATTGTAGGCCCAGATCCACAGAACTCCATTATTTACTTAACGATGTGCTAACATTGTTAAGGTTAACGGGGATCTTCAAAGCCCTTAAAATTTGCATTAGGCCTATCTTATTTCAAAGATTGCCTGACATCCATTTAACAGCGGTTAGTATTAATGATATGCAAAAGAGGTGTGGAAAACCTCAACGCATATCCACAGTAAGCCGTTAAAGTTAACGCGGGAAATAACACCATTTTTTTTAGGTCACAGCTAAACCTGATGTCAAGTCGCAGCAACATTTAGGGCCTTGTCTAGGCTGCTGAAGTGGACCACTTTGGCATCCTACTGTATATTGCCGTAGCAATATAGAAAGTTGAAGTGAATACCCTCGACCTAGGTCAAAACACCCCCAACACCACGATGTTGAATGGTTGGACTTTGGAGGGGGTAAACAGTGTATATATACTACTCTGGCAATGACACCACCAGACGGCGAGGAGTGGGCTTTATCGTGAACAAGAAAATTGCCAAAGCCACCGAGAGTTATTGGACACTCAGCGACCGAATAATGGTCATCCGAATCAGAGGGAAACCTTGTGACATCACGGTACTGCAAATATACTCTCCAACAGCAGACACACCTGAAGAGGAAATGGAAGAGTTCTATGGCAAACTTCAGGATGCCCTAAGCCAAACACCCAATAAGGACATTATCTACATTATTGGTGATTTCAACTCCACGTGGGAACTATGGCAGAACCCAAAATCATTGGAAGATTCGGTTTAGAAGTGCGGAACGAGGCAGGAGACCGAGTGGTTCAATTCTGTCAAGAACACCGACTAACGATCACCAACACTTTGTTTCGAACAACTCCAATGGCGGCTGTACTCCTGGACATCACCTAGTGGAGGACACAGAAACCAAATTGACTACATCCTTCGTCAAACAAAGTGTCCGAGCTTGATCTTGGCTGGGAAGACATACCCTGGTGCTGATTGCGGATCAGATCACCAACTGCTGGTAGCCACAGTCAAACTCAGATTCTGCAACACCAAACACATGGCAGCCGCAAAGAAATTCAACACAGAAAAGATCAGCCCCAGCTACACAGTCGAAGTAAAGAACAGATTCGACCTCCTCGCTACAGAACAAAGGCACCCAGACAAGCTGTGGGAAGAAGTGAAAGCATGCGTTATTGAAACAGCCTTAGAACATGCCTGTACAAGAAACCATCAAAATCAGCCAAGTCGATTTCCGATTTGACCATCAGCATCGCAGAAGTGAGAAGGAAGGCCAAAGCTACTGGGAACCAAGAAGATTTCAGAAGGCTGAATGCAGAATTCCAAAGAGAGTCCAGAAAGGACAAAGAGAACTAGTGGAATGAACAGTGCCAGAAGATGGAGGAAGCGTGCAGGAAAGGTCATACGCAAGAACTCTACACCCACGTGAAGAGGGCACAGTGAACATTCAAGGCTCGGAATGCAACAGTTCGTGGGAGCAATGGCCAGGAATTGTATGACCAGCAAGCAATACGCAAGCGATGGAAAGAATGCACAAAGATGTTATACGAAAGTGAACATCAGAACCATCCAGCGGAGGACAATGAGACACTGCAACTGGAGCCAGATATCCTGGAGGAAGAAGTCATATGGACAAGGAAGCAATTGGCCTAATCAAAAAGCCCCAGGAATCGATGGCATACCAGCAGAATTACTCAAGCCCATACCAGCGCCAGCATTAACAGTGTTATGTCAACGCATATGGAGCACGTGTGAGCGGCCGAAAGAATGGAAAAGCAGTATTCATCCCAATTCTGAAGAAGGGTGACATGAAGGATTGCTTGAATTACCGCACAATAGCCTTGATACCACACGCAAGTAAAATCCTTCTGAAGATTATCCAACAACGCTTGATTATAACCGTCGATGGAGAAATGCCAAATGTGCAAGCTGGCTTCAGGAAAAGCAGAGGCACTCGTGATCACATCACAACACCTGATCAAACTCATAAGATCACTCTATCAAGATCATGAAGCTACAGACTGAACGCTATAAGGAGACACGGATTGGTTCAAGATCGGAAAGGGCACACGCCAAGAATGCATCCTATCACCACCAGCTTTCAACATGTATGCAGAAGCTGTCACGTGGTGAATAGGCCTGATGAGTCCAAGATTGGCATGAAAATAGGCGGCAGAAACATCAACAACTCCGCTACGCTGACGATACCACCCTGCTGGCTGAAAACAAGAAGGATCTTGAACTTCTGATCATGAAAGTCAAAGAAGAAAGTGAGAAGGTTGGACTGCGCCTGAACATTAAGAAGACAAAGATCATGACAACAGCAAAAAATCAGAATGTTAATATCAAGATCAACAATGAAGAAATTGGTGGTTAAAGATTTCATCTTTCTTGGCTCCAAAATTGATCGCGATGGCGACTGCACCCCTGAGATCAAGAGGAAGAAATGAGATGGTCAGTATGAACAACATCTGGAAGAGTAAAGACATCAGCCTGGCAACTAAATGCAGATTGGTCAGTGCGATCATTTTCCCAATAGCAACGTATGGCTGCAAAACCTGGACTCTGAGAAAGGCAGACAGGCAAAATATCGATGCATTTGAAATGTGGTGCTGGAGACGTCTGCTACGCATTCCATGGACAGCCAGAATAATGAACCAAGCAGTTCTGGAACGGATCAAACTACTTTGGTCACATTATGCGAAGCAAGTCGCTTGAGAAGGATGTGATGCTTGGAATGATCGGTGGGAAAAGAGAAAGAGGCCGCCCAAGAACTCGCTGGCTAGATACGATCAAGAAAGATACTGGACTGAACAAAGCAGAATTGAAAGAAGCCGTGAGAGACCGGAAGACATGGCGATCACTGATCCATAGAGTGGCCGAGAGTCGTTACTCGACTGAACGGATAAGGAAGGAAGAAACACTGTTTACACACACAGAAAGCAAACATTTAAAAGACTGTAAATAACCAACTGAGTTTCAGTGGGGCAAACTAGACTCTCCTAAAGGTACTGTGCCTGAAAAAAATCTTGGTTTTATACCATCCTAGTGGATATCTACAATCTTCAGTACAATGGGCCCCCTGGTACCAATCTCCCCGAAAGGGCTAATGCCCAACCATAAAAAATAAATTTGGCCAAAAAACATTGGTAAAAGTTAAAAACCCATAAAAATGGAGGACAAAAACAACCAAAAGAAAAAAAAAACAGAAAAATATCAAATCAAAATCAATCCAAGCCTACTTCTAATCTGAGGTCATCCATGACTTGGTGAGGGATCCTCATCTTGACCAATGCCCTCAATCCCCAGTTGATTGTAGTCTTTGTCTGAATTTCTTCTTTTCTTCTTTGGTCTTCTGTTCCTCTAGACGTCTTCTTTACTTCAATCACCCATTGTCTCTGCTACAACTTCCTGTCTTCTGTTAGAGCCCAGGCCTGGCATCACATCTCACAGCAACCAATCAGATTGCTTGCTATAACATGTGATTGCCGCCATTACATTTGAAGCTTCCCTGGTTGGCAAACTTTGTGATATTATCACTAATGTCATCACTAATGAGCAACAATTACATGTTACAGCGAACAATATGATTGATTGCTGTAACATGTGATGCCATGACTGATCTTCTGTGACAGTCCTAGTCCCTATTAAAGGTCAACGTTTTCACAGAGGACAGGAAGTTGTAGCAGAGTACTCATCAGGTGGCTGAATAAAGAAGATAGATGACGTCTAGATTAAGAATGAAGTAAAGATTAATAAAATAAGAAATACTTACCGAAGACTCCTCAACTGAGGATCAAGGGACTCGGCAAGATGAAGATCCCTCATCACCAGGCCGTGGATAACCTCGGATTACAAGTAGGCTTTCGGGCCTGAATTGATTTAGATTTCGAATGTGTATATTTTTATATATTTCTGTTTAAATTTCATTTTTTTTTTTTTTTTTTTAACTTTTTTATGGTTTTTGGCCATTGGGCCTGTGGATTTTTTTTTCATGGTTTGCCATTGACTCTGTTCTGGGAAGCCCATTGCCCTGAAGATGGTGGCCATCTACTACAATGGGGTAAATCCAAGATTTTTTCAGGTACCAATTGTGGTTACCTAGGCTCTCCTTAAGTTACTGTAGAAGTGTAGATTGTGTTTCATGTTGGCCCTATTAGCCACCTTTGGCTACTAGAGATAATGGCAAGTACTGTAAATGGGGCATTAGGTTTGTTGGGGGGGGGCAGGGGTAGAGGTTGGTTCATCGGGATAGGTGCCCAGGGAGGGAGGTTCGGCTACCCAGGGATATTAAAGGGGGAAGTTAACCTCTTGTATGTCACAGCAGTTGTAACTCTATGCCATACAATGGTTAGTTAGGGTGTTTGTATTAACTCTTTGTCAACCTAAGTGACTATGAAGACATGCATAATATGGCCACTAAAGTTTCTAAGGGGTTAATATTTTTTTTTCAAGCACATGCCAGAGATATATTGCATTGCAATATATATCTGGCATCTTCATTAGAATATGGATAACGAGAGCCAGCAGTACTAGCAGCTAGCGAAGGGGTTTCTAATTCCGACGTTAGCCATATTCTAATGTTTTTGCATATAATTTATCTTTGTGGATCTCCATTAAACTCGGGGAAACTAACATCCATTATCAATTTTGATAACGGGCCATTAGGAGACCTGATTTAACCGAGTTCTGTGGATCTGGCCCCTAGGGCTTAGGTGATTGATTGCGAAGGTTGTGAACTCTGACAAGGTCAACATTTTATTTTTAGGATAAAAAAAGGGCACATTTTGCCTGGTTCGCGACCATGCATGAAAAATGTATGCATCTCTAGCACAGTGTTTCTAGAAGAGGCAATTATTTTCTTAAAACCTGCAATACCTTTTAATGAACAAATATTCTAGTTCTTTATAGCTGTATTTGTTCATGAGCTTTACATGCCCATTACAAGGCTTCACAAGATACAAAGAAGCTCAGCTTCTTTGGGGCCATAGACAATTCCTCTTTTATAATATAATAATATTGGGATTAAGTAAAAAATGTACCAAGCAGTGCTTAGTCCTAAAACACCTTGTGGTCCATTTAAGTGAACAAGTGGTGTCTTATGGCACCTAAGGTGTCTTGTGGCTTAGTACCGCTCTAGTCCTAAATGTCATATTGACGACACTCTTGCAGGGATCTACAAAGGAAATAAGCAATGGGCAGGGTGTGAAGCACAGGGTCAAATAGAATTGAAGGATTTTTTTTTATCTAGACTAGACTACACACTGGGGAAAGCAGAGATACCTCTTCTTTCTCAGCCTCTACATCGTGGTATAGTAATCCGTATCGCCGATTAGCAATTTCATCTTCCGATAAATCTGAGCTGTTGGTCTCATTGTCTTTGTGGCTAGATGAACTCTCAGTGCTAGCATTTCTGGAGCTTTCCACATGAAATAGAGCTTGGGGCCTATCAGCTTCTTGTTTTGTTTCTAGGCAGTTACTGCCTTTCTGATTAATGGACAAGGCTTTAAGCAAGGGTGCCTCTTGTGTCTCATGGTCAGTAGTAACCAATGTATGTCTTAGGTTGTTGTCTAAACTAAAAGTGTCTTGTGAGTACCAAATAACATTACATTTTACTGAGTTCTGGTCAATACTATTTTCTTCAGTGCTGTAGGAAAATTCATGTGTTTGGCTATCTGTCAGATATGACTCTCCCCATGAATCACTGGTACATGTTGGTTCCCAGTTATCTGACCATATCTGGTCTGTATCTGCACCAAAAGTATTATTAAATCCACTCCTTGAAATACTGTCCTCTTTATTTAATATTTCTGCTTGATCTAAAAGCCTGTGCTCTATGTTGTCAGGGTAATGGTCACTTCTGGTTGTGTTTTCGGTATCACCTGGATCTGGAAATAAGGCAGCTTTGTTTTCAACGAGCATATGCATATCCGAATACATATTGCAAGTGCTGCTATTTTTGAGAATGCTAAAATTGATGTCTTCAATTTCATTAACAGGATCCTTTGTCCTGAAAAATGTGCTTTTACTGTTTACTGTGTCAATATGTGTAAGCTGTTCCTTATCAAGCTCAGTCACCAGTTCTTTACATGTGATTTCCCTGTGCTGTTGTGCTGTTTTGCCTAGAACAAAATCATCAGTTCCATGGCTTGACTTAGATGTGCATGTTGTGACAGTGTCCTCATCAAGTGCCTGACTTATGTAATTCTCTGGGCATTTCATAATTTTTATTGTATCTGATCCATCTTCCAACCCTAATGTCTTTAAAGATTTTTCATCCCGTCCACTTATCTCTCTCATGTCATCTAAGCTTGAATCGTTTTTTATCTGCAATCTTAAATCAATAGAATCAACCATTTCAGTATGAGGAGTATATTTAATTAGCCCCAACATACACTCTGGGTTTACTGCAATGTCTACCTCAGTGTCGTCCATGTCTTCAACGTCTTCATTGGCTGAGCGTTCAAGGTGATCTACCTCATGCATTTCTTTGTCATCAGGATTGTATTCTTTAAACTCTTCTTCATTATCTATTTCTGTGATGTTTGCAACTGTGGTTTCTGACTTGTCACATACACCAAGACCTACTGCCAAAGTGCATTCTTTCCTTTCCTCATTGTCTTCATTTTCAACTTCCTCCAGAAAGCTATCATCACTCATGATTATAATCTCCTGACTTGATGTTATTTCTATTGACTGACCAATTTCCCTGTCTTCCCATGTGATATTTCTACTGTCCATTTGGTACTCCTTTTCTTGTATGTCAGACCCCGGTAAATAGACTTCCTGCCCACATACAGAATCTGTGCTAGTGGTTTGCTCTTCATGAGCAATGAGATGAGAATCTACATCATGAGCAGTGGCAGTAGCCTCCTGCCTACGTTTGGCTGTGCTACTCTCTAGGTTCCAGCTTTCTGAACCTATGTCAGATTGAGATATGTTTAAATCTTCTGCTGAACCACAACTTTGGGTTTCAGCTATGACCAGGTTATATAATGAAAGACTTTTTGATGAGTCGGGCTTTATGCAGACAGAGAAGCAAAAAAAGATAAAAAGAAAAAAAATTGGAAATTATGAGAAAACAGAAAAACAGTAAGGTAAATACCATATAACAGAAAGGGACAGCATTATTTTAATGAGCAATATGAGGTGTAATTTTTTAAAAAGGGGTATAAAAGTAACAAACTTTTTTTATTTAGAAAATCATAATGTGGAAGATATACTTACTGGCTGCACTAGTTCATTGTTTGTCTGTATGGAAGGAAAAGACAGCTTTATAAGTAATAAAGAGAAAACAGATGGCACAAACAATTTCATGTGGTACGTACATGATGATGTTACTAAATATAATGTATGACAAATATTCCCACTGTACAAAAGGAGGCGAAGAACCTCCTTTAAGCAGGGAACATACTTATTTCTCCAAAACTGCAACTGATTCCAAAATTAGCTCATTGCAGAAGAAAAATAATTATTGTTTCCTCCATTAGCCATCAAATGCCATATCTGATTTTATATATATATATATATATATATATATATCAGATAACACGGCGCTGCGCTGGCACACAGAGAGGCTGCGTGCAGTTTAACAGCGTGTGAAGAACCTGAAAAAGCTGTGACTGTGGCGGAGTGTCCCCCATCCTGATTATGGTAGCCGGATTTACTATCATTGGTGGACTCCACACCTTCTGCTCTGGAGGTTTATTTCAGCTGGAGTATTTCTGAATGTGGGATTAAGTTGGAGTCACCTACGGGTCACTTACTGTATACCATCAGTATCCTAGGAGGACATTTCAGGACACCTACGATGTATATACAGATTTATTAACCCTCAAGGTTATTCCTCTATTCTAATTGGACACAGCATTCACCAACTTCCTTTTATTATATTTCAATCGAGTTTTCCATATATATTCATGGTCAGTGTCTGATGTGCATTTATTAAATTGTATTCATTTTTAAGGTTTATAGGATTGTGCGCTCATCCTTTTGTTGCTATTTTCATGTGTATTAGGGATTGGTTAGTCCTTGACTAGCTGCCGTTTCCTATTGTTTTAATGTATTCCCCACTCCTGCCTTAGCCCCATCTACACTAGATTCATTATTAGTTATTGTGCACCATTAATATATTGTATATTTTATTGTGCGCTGGTTTCATTTTTGTTTTTTTGTTGTTATATATATATATTTACTGTAGGGACTATTTATAAGAAGAGCAATTGGACATACATAATAAATGTAGAGGTATCTTTACCGTGTTAGTCGAGCTTAAATAAAAGCATTTAGTTAGCCACAGAACGGTATCGTCTATTCGTTTTCGCTTATATATATGTATGTCCAATTACTCTTACTTCTTATAAATAGCCCATATATTATATGGTTTATGTACTTGCTATACCATGCACGGTAATCTCTGCCTGGTCTTATTACAGCAGTGATTTCCAACCTTTTTTGTTTGGAGGAACCCTTGAAGTATTTCGAAAAATCTCGGGGAACCCCTATCTGGCTGACACATATTAGGTTCGACAGGGTCAGTCACAACATTTCACACCTCACGAGCCACCTCTATTTCCCACCCTTTACCCATGTTTTTCTCTCCCATCCATCTCACTAACTCTCCCCCCTCCCGCCTCGCATGTATTTATCCCTTGCGTCTCACTCTTATTCCCTCTTTTCCTCACTCACTCCCTCCCGCCCCCTCTCTTCTCTCACTCGTCCCTACCTTCCGTCAATTACCCCACTCTCTCTCAACCCACCCTACAAAATACATACCAAAAAACCCCACCCCCAGGTGGGGGGTAGGGGGGTCTGTGGTCCATAGGAGGAACCCCTGAGACTGCTTCAAGGAGCCCCAGGGTTCCCTGGTTGGGAATCACTGTATTATAGTGTACAGTATATGTACTATACAGTAGCTAGACTGATTTCGTGAGTCAGCAACTACAGTATCTTTGTGACCAATATATGTGGGTGAGAATAAAGGAAAAGTTGCTCTGGGTCAGTTGATCATAAAAATGAACCACTTTTGAGTTTGATGCGTTGTCGCCTAGGTTCTTTTCTGATTCTCATTGTGCAGATCTGCTTGGTCTTATTGGTTTCAATATTATCACAGAATCCTATTTAATGAACATTGTTTAAATATCAGCTACAATTTTTTTTTCGAAAACAAAATATATACACACTGTATATTGGACTTCTGGCTGTACCAGTGGTTTTTGTGCTTACATGTTTACTGTTTTGGATGGATATAGTAAAGCTATTGTTAGCTAAAATTATTTTCATGTTTTAAACGTATTGAAACATTTGGTCACATTAAATGTATTCATATCATTTTATTTGAGAGCAGTCTTACCGTCCAGAGATCCCATGGCAATGTCTGAAGATGAAAAGGAAACATATGATGAATACATAATTGAAGAGATCAGAAACATACCAACAATTCATTGACTGCTGTTAGCGGCAAATGCATTTAATTTATATAATGGGCCATATTTAATAAGTGGGGCTATGTAGTAAGAGATGCGGATGGGCTGTACAGTGTTTTAGGGCACCACAAGATGTTATATACTACAATGTGTATTATACAATATACAATGATACAATAGATTTTATAGTATTATATCCACAGTGTGTGGATTACCATGAGCTTGGGTACCTTTGTTTAATAATGCCTATTTCCGGTTGTTATACACAATTCTGACACCTGCAACAAAGGTACTTTTGGAATGAGGAACTAATGCTAACAGCTCAAAAGCATCAAAAAAGCATCAACCTTTGACACAAAGCTGGAACGCTTTGTTACTGTTCTTTGAAGTGGCGTCATGTTGTTGATATTTTTAATCTCTGCATGCAAAATGCAGTTTGGATCCTGGCATTGTTTTTTCCCCCCACAACCTGACTTTATTGTTAGCATGGACAAACGCTTCTTACAAAGAGAAATTATATTTAAGAGTTTACAAGAGAATGGCATGTTTAGAGAAAGCTGCACATAGTGCTAAAGGTTATCCAACCTCTGAGTTGAAAATATTGCTAATTATGTTCAGTCCTAACGCTCTCAAAACTATATAACTATTATTAGCCAGCGAGTTCAAGATGAATGATCCAAAGGTTTAGTGGTAGCATTTTGTCTAGACACATAATTTATAAATCTCAAGCAGTTTCTATTTCCAGTGGAAAAATTTATATAATATGACAGGTGTTCCTACTGTGCCAAATTGAAGATACAAAACTGTGGGGCCTATGCTAGCAGCCTTCATAAAAAAAATCACCAGGCCGTTTAATTCGTAAGTTTTTTTAGCGTTGCTATCACGGTATTACATAGTTACATAGTAGATGAGGTTGAAAAAAGACATAGGTCCATCAAGTTCAACCTATGCTAAATTTAGACTACAGATACTTTATCCTATATCTATACTTACTTATTGATCCAGAGGAAGGCAAACAAAAAACCCCATTAAGGGGAAAAATTAATTCCTTCCTGACTCCAAGAATTGACAATCGGATTAATCCCTGGATCAACATCCTTCCCATGTATACTTATTTGGTATATCCCTGTATACCTTTCCCATCTAAAAAGATGTCCAACCTTTTTTGAACAAATCTATTGTATCTGCCATCACAGTCTCCACGGGTAATGAATTCCACATTTTAACTGCCCTTACTGTAAAGAACC
Source organism: Ascaphus truei (assembly GCF_040206685.1). Classification (NCBI taxonomy): domain Eukaryota; kingdom Metazoa; phylum Chordata; class Amphibia; order Anura; family Ascaphidae; genus Ascaphus; species Ascaphus truei. The sequence goes on from NC_134484.1 coordinate 331,851,679, forward strand.
CTTTCCTTTGTTGCTGGTGAAATCTCCTTTCCTCCAACCTTAAGGGATGGCCCGAGTCCTTTGTACTGCCCGTGGGATGAACAGTTCTTTTGAAAGCTCCTTGTATTGTCCCTGAATATATTTGTATATAGTTATCATATCCCCTCTTAGATGCCTCTTTTCTAATGTAAATAAATCTAATTTAGCTAGCCTCTCCTCATAAGTATTCAGAAACCCTCCTTTGCCTGTGATAGCTACCGTAAATTCACAAAACGGCCGAGTAGACAGCGGAATGAAGATCGCCTCTCTGAAAAGGCCTTACACAGCGATATCTTTCAGCTGCAGAGAGAGCTGCAAAGAGAGATCCGCATCTCCCGGCGCATATATGCCAGCGATCGCAAGTTTTTAATATAAAATGTAATACTAGTGTAGATGAGCAGGGGGTCTCCGGAGCAGAGCTACATTGATTTGAGGTCCGGGGACCCCCTGCTTCCCGAAATACAGGACCTGTTATGGGGTGCTGGTATCTCCTATGCATTTTATTCCCACTGCCATGTGACGCAGAGCATTCAAATGCATAGAAGATACCGGCACCCCATAATGCAGCCTGTATCTCAGGAAGCAGGGGGTCCCCGGACCTCAAATCAAAGCGGTTCTACACCGGAGACCCCCTGCTCATCTACACTAGTATTAAAATTAATATTAAAAAAGCTTAATTAACTTAGCGGTTATCCGCTAAGGCAATGAAGGAGTTAAACCTCAATAGCCTGTTTCTTGGGGCAGAGCGGGTGGATAAAGGGGGGTAGTAGTCCAAGGGTGGGTGATTAGACTTGTCTTGAAGGTTGTGGGAGGAGTTAACCCCACTACCATAGCAGTGGGAACCGCTATGGTAATGAAGGGGTTAACCAGTCCCACATACTGCAGGTCCATGTCCTCCATTGCCAGGAAGAATACAAGAAAAAATACAATCTAATGGCCCCTAACCCCTTAATAACCGTAGCGGTTAATAGCCACCACAGTAATTAAGGGGTTAACTTATTGAGGCTTACTGAATAGTTGTAGGCCTTTTTGATGAAAAGGCCTCGATAAGTGGCTTATCGAGGCTTATAGCATAGCCCCCTGTATCTATAATAAAGCTAAGAAAATGTCAACAGTTTCTAGTGTCACTATATATACCGGTACAGTAGGTAAACAGTCTGATGAACTGCAAGGGCAGTATGTACCAATGGTCTTTGGTAGCTTATCATGTCTGCATAAAAAGGACACTAACTGTAAACTTTATGCAATTGGATATAAAATTGTCAGCATAAAATTAAATACATTAAATGCTCAAATACAATATTTTTTAAAGAAAAAATCATTGGTAAATAATAAGTACAAAACATGTGGTAGTTAATTGGGCAAGTGATGGGAATATTCCTGTCTAGAGACATATATAAAAGAATTTCTGCAGTAAATAAAAAAAAAGGAACTCATACCTGGGACATTGGTGAATGGGATTGTGTTATTCCCGCTGATGCCCCTTCTGGTCTGAACGGATCAAAGTCCAGATCTAGTAATGATTCTTCTTTCTTTTCTTCTGGTGCATCATTCTGTAAAAAATGTGTAAGCGACAAACAGTATTAAGAAACAATAACACCACCACCACCCTATGAATCGTAGAGTTATATTGAGCAGATAGGGTACGGCATTAGGTGACAAAAATTAGGTGTGCACTGTGGGGGTCACTGAACTACTGTAAATCAGTCTATTGATCTTAAGTACAGATGTAGCCCCATTCACCTTTCCTGGAGCCACGGGGGAAAGCATTTTCCCACTGCTCCAAGGAAGTTGTTGAGAGTTGCGAGCAGCCACAGCTGTTCCATATTAATGAGCCTGCAATCCCCACCTGCAGGTGAACTAAGACTAGAATTCACTATGATCCGATAAGGGGTATTTGACTTCAATCCCACGTTAACTGCCATGGACCTCAATGGCTGTTAATGTGGGATCAATCCTCTGATACCCGTTATCGGAGCTAAGGGAATCTTCTCCTAATTCGAATCCAAGGGTGAAGAAAACAGAGCACAGCAGCAAAAAGTGAAGGGGCTACAGGAATTGAACTAAAATCATCTTTATTGGAGCAGTAGCAACATGTCCCAGAAAAAAACTCTTACGTGTTTCACACTATCAATAGCGCTTTGTCAGAGAGAGAATCCTAAATCGTCCTAAATCAAGTTTCACCTGTAAATTAGGTCTTCATATTGTTTTAGAAAATAGGTATTAAGGTTGTACATGTAAATAACCAAATGTTATGACGTGTGTCTCTTTCCATTATTCTCCCAATTAACAGCCTGTAATTTTTTTCCCTTTCTCCTGCCTAAGGCAGAGTGGGTGTGGTTGTTTAATTGGCTGGCCTAACACACCTGCAGTGGGTGGGGTTAGTTAATTGATAACATAACACACCTGGTGGGTTTCCCTATTTAAACAGAGGCTTCTAACAAATCCTGAGCTTGCATATTCTGATCTGTGTGGTTGATTTGAAGTGCTGGTTGTTTAAAGTGTGTGCAGTTAGAACCAGAAGCAGTTTGAACAAGGAAGCGGTTAAACAAGGTATAGTTTATTGAAGTACAGTTTACTGTTAGTACTTATAAACTTCATAGTTGCTAGAATAAGCAGTATTGAAAATGTCACTCAATGCACATCTTGCCACAAAAATTTCACCCAGTTCAAATCAGCCTCAACATTTTACCCCAAATTTGCTAGGGGTAATCTAATTGAATCATTCGCAGAGATGGTCACAGCGGATTTGGAGAGACACATTAGGATGGAGAGAAAAAAGAAAGAGAATCTTAGTTTTGATGAAAGGCAGGCAATAAAACAACTGGAGAATAACAAACAAATAATTATCAAGTCGGCGGACAAGGGGGGAGGGATAGTCGTCATGGATGCGGCATATTACATTGAGGAGTCGGGTCGCATACTTGGGGACACCGACACATATCTCCCTTTAAATCATAATCCCACATCCAAATATCAGGATACATTAAAACTTTTATTGGAGGGAGCTGTTAATGACGGTGTTATAAACGATAGGGAATATGAATTCTTGTTTAATTTACATCCAAGAATCCCTATCTTTTATATGATACCAAAGATCCACAAGGATCTTAAAAGACCACCGGGTCGCCCGATAATTTCGGGAATAGGATCAATTACTTCAGCATTATCTGAGTATATTGATCATCATTTGCAAAAACATGTGATCAAATTGCGTTCGCATTTAAGGGACACCACGCATATTCTGCAAATTTTGGGAGATCTCCCTTGGCATTCAGATTATATCATTGTAACAGCTGATGTAACATCGCTTTACACTATAATCTCACATTCCAAAGGATGTGAGGCTATTAAAATAGCATTAGAAAGTGATACATCCATGTCCATTCCAATGGTCACATTCTTGATGGAGTCTATAAACTACATCCTTAGACATAATTATTTTTCATTCAAGGATCAATTTTATGTTCAGACATGTGGCACCGCCATGGGTACGAAATTCGCTCCCAGTTACGCGAACCTATATATGGGTAAGTGGGAGGACGATGTCATCTGGTCCAACGGAGAGCTGGGGGCGAATTTTGTCCTATGGTGGCGCTACATAGACGACGTTATTTTTGTTTGGAGGGGTTCAGTCTGTGAACTAGAATCATTTAAATTGTATCTTAACAATAATGACAGAAATCTAGTCTTCACATTTAAAGAAAGTAGGAACTGCATCGAGTTTCTAGATTTACAGTTATACACAGATAATAATATTTTGAAAACAAAAACTTATTATAAACCCGTACAGGCTAATAACTATTTGCTGGCCAGTAGTCACCATAATCCAAATTGGATTAGAAACATCCCAAAGGGACAACTGGTCAGGATTAAGCGTAACTGTACAGACCCCTCTGTCTTTGACATCCAGGCACAAGAATTAAGACAAAAATTTATTGACCGTGAGTACAATAAACATCAGTTGGATGATGCTATAAAGACTGTTACAGCCATGACAAGGTCAGATCTGTTACAATATAAACCAAAAGACCAAAAAAACACAATAGTGAACACGGTGGCTTTTATTACTAAATATAGTTCATTAGCACCACAAATTGTTAAAATATTTGAGAAACACTGGGGCCTTCTATGGCAAGACGATATCCTTAAAGGATTTCTGAAAGACAAGCCGGAAATTTATTTCAGGAGAGCAAATAACTTGAAAACAAAACTATCCCCAAGCTGCCCCTTTAGTAGAGATGTTCCAAACAAAAGGGATACCATCAAAGGCTACTTCCCTTGTGCTAAATGCACAGCATGTCAGTACAGCGTAAAGACCCAAAAATTTGTTTCCAATATTACATTTAAAGAATATCCGATCCGAACACTTATAAATTGTCACAGCCAATTTGCAATTTATCTGTTGGAATGTCCGTTTGGCTTACAATATGTGGGCCGCACGGGCAGAACATTACAGAGAAGACTAGGGGAGCACATATATAACATAAAGAGAGGCTTCGAGGCCCACAATGTGTCTCTCCACTTCAAATTAAAACATGCACAAAATCCATTAGGACTTAAATGCCATGCTATAGAGTGTCCAACATTTAGTAAAAGAGGGGGTGACAAAATTAACATCATTTCAAGAAGGGAATCCTATTGGATATTCGAATTAAAAACCCTCAGCCCATATGGTCTAAATGTGGAATTTGACTTGACATCATTCCTCAAATAGCATGGTTACATAATTCCTCAGTAATGCATACATGCATAAAAATAAACAAAATAAAATACATAATATCTAATTAACCAGGTCCGCATGACATGGTGGGGTGCCTAGCCCTTGTCCGCCGACACCTCAACCAGTTGTGGATACGCCAGCCAACACTATATAATATCTAAAATAACCACTATAATAATACACAAGCACTAAGAATATCACTATCTATAATAACCACATAATTAAGAGTACACATTATATAAAATTATCACAGATTACATTTATTTATTTCTTTTCACTTTGCACATACACATACATAGGATTAATTAAATAGATTTATTATCACCCACATTATTGTTTATTAACATTTATGTAATGTATAGTTATCACATTAATTAAAAATCAAATTAAAAATCACATTATTTATTTCACTTGAATTGATTTTATTAAAAGGTTCTCTACATATAAGATGTGTTTCTCCAATCTGACCATTTTCTAATTAGGACCATGATATAAACAGGTCCCATAAAATTAAAGATGTCTAAATAACATCAATGATGTCATAATTCTGGCATTATTTGACTGCTGGGTCAATTACTTAATTAAACTGTATAACTGTCTGAATAGCAACTATATTGTTGTAGATAGACATATAAGTGTATTTAATTAACTATGTTGTAGACATACGTGTATATAATCATGTGTATATAACCAATTTCATTGTAGACACTAGATTAAGTATTTTAAAATTGGTGTTATAATTTGTATTAGCAATTGTTAATAAACCATCATTGTAGATTGTATAAATTGTATTGTACTCCATATACACATGTCCTTGGATAGTGTGCCTTGTTTACACTGACACCCTGATTGACATCCATGTACTAATTGTCTATAGTACTTTGATTCCCCTTTTATAGGGTTTAATTAACTATATAGAATACAGATAAATTGGGTCTTAGTGCAAACCAAAACACACATACCAGACGACATTGGTATATGTAACTTGCTATATGCATTATTTTCATTGCAAAATGTCCTGTATACTTTTCATTGCAAAATGTCCTGTATATCTTTCTGGGAAAGCATTCATCCCTGTAGCTATTACGTTGATCTAATCACTATCTGGCACTAACAACAGTGTTAGGTCCATTATCAAAGGACTTGGTACACTGTGAATCATTAACCTGGGAGTTCCCATATGCCAATTAGAATTTCGGGGGTATATAAGGAAGCTCAACTCGTGTAGCAACCATTCCCTGACGAAGAGACACGTGACGAGGTGTTTCGAAATGCGTAGGAAGGTTTGTGGGCATCCAGGGACACCGTACAGTAGCTGCACCAATCCGGCTTTGACGTCAGCGGAGGAGACGCTTGCAATTCACTCGGCGTGTTAGAGACCACGAGTATACCAGGAAATCTCCCCGCACGCATTGAGCAGACATCAGGCACTTTGCAGCAGACGGCAACCCCTGGCAAAAGACCCCGTACCACTGCACATGTCCTACTCAAGGACGGTGAGTAGGATTCCAGTTTTTACTCTTGGCAGAGCAACAAGGCTTTTTTCAGCACAAGCGCTGGGAAGCCATTCATCGTGTTTTATTAACAGAAGATCATCTACTGTTTATTATTATTACAGTTCATATTTTACTCCAATTGTAGACACAATTGTTTTAATTAATAAATGCTCTTTCAATCAATATGTCTGACAATGTCTAAAGGGTAAAACACTATTGTGGTGTTTTTTTGCATTTTCTCTTGTTTCCCTCTCTGAGGCAATCCTCATAGGAATATTACTGCACAAGACTCTGTTCCATCCATTCATCCTCAGCGCCATAGGAGGTTTTTCAACACACATCTTCCCAATCTGGGTGGAAGATCCCAGATCAACCCCCCAAGGCAGCTCAAGGACTATCTTCATCCAAGGACTGTATCTCAGGTTTTGTTCCCTCTGTGTGTATTGTATAAGTATTACACTAGCGCTCATATACACTTAGTATTGTACCCCTTTGCCACATGTATGTGCACTTTGAGCAGCTGTTCCAAGGATCATACCGTTGTGGGAAGTGTGAGCGGGTGGTCTCTTTAGAGTCAGAGATTGCTGATCTGAAGAGGCAACTTGCAATATTGAGGGACATTGGCAATCTTGAAAGGGGTTTAGAACTCACTGAGCAGGCCCTTGCTTCGACTAGTGGTGCAGATGGGGGCGCTGTTTGTGAGGAGCAGGTAGGTAGCTTGGTTGCTGTTAGTGAGGAGCAGGTAAGTAGCTGGGTGACAGTTAGAAGGGGAAGCAGGGGCAATAGGGAGAGGCAGGTCGTTTCTGAGCTGACACATCCAATAGATTTGCCATGTTGAGTGAAGATATTGGGAATGCCGGGCAGAAATGGCAAGGCTGGGGGAGACTAATTCCTCTAGAAGCCAGGGGAATAGTTCCTCCAGCACAGTGGGGACTCAAGATGCTCAGATACAAAGAACGATTGTGGTGGTAGGGGACTCCATTATTAGAAAGGTAGATAGGGCAATCTGTTGCCGTGACCACATGAAGCAAACAGTTTGTTGTCTTCCGAGGCTCGGGTTCAGCACATTGCGGATCGGGTAGACAGATCGTGTACCAGTCTTGGTACACGTTGGCACCAATGACAAAGTTAGAGAAAGATGGAGGGTCCTAAAAAATGATTACAGGGATCTAGGCCAAAAGCTTAAGGCAAGGACCTCCAAGGTAGTATTTTCTGAAATACTACCAGTGCCATGCGCTACCGCAGGGAGACAGTCAGAGATCAGGGAGGTTAATGCATGGCTAAGAAAGTGGTGCAAGAAGAAGGGGTTTGGGTTTTTAGAGCACGGGGACTCCTTTTCTGAGAGGTCCCATCTATATTCTAGGGATGGATTGCACCTCAATGAAGTGGGATCTTCTGTGCTAGGGGGGAGAATGCTAAAAAGGTTGGAGGAGATTTTCAACTAGGATGGAGGGGGGAGGGGAATGAAACAGATAATGAACTAAATGGAATAGAGGAGGATACAAGGTGGTATGGAGGTAGAATGGGGGCAAGTGCGAGTTTGACAAGCATTGAGACACCCATAGTAAATACAGATAATACTAGAAAACGCCACGTGGGTGAAGAAAGGAAGGAGCATATAAGATAATAGTACAGGCTGAAAAAAACTTAAATGCATGCTTGCTAATGCAAGAAGCCTGACAGATAAAGTGGGGGGAGCTTGAATTAATAGCTGCAAGGGAGTAGTATGATATCATAGGCATTACTGAAACATGGTGGGATGAAACTCATGATTGGACAGTTAATTTAGAGGGTTATTCCCTTTTTCGGAAGGATCGAACAAATAGAAGGGGAGGTGGAGTATGTTTCTATGTTAAACCGGATCTAAAACCTATTATAAGTGATGATGTCTATGAAAGGAATGATGAACATGTAGAGACCTTGTGGATAGAAATTAGCAGTGGAGGTAAAAGTATAAAGAAAATGTTTGTGGGAATATGCTATAAACCACCAAATATCTGTGAGATTGAGGAAGCTAAAATACTTTTGCAAATGGAGAAGGCATCAAAACTGGGTCATGTTTGCATAATGGGGGATTTTAATTATCCAGACATAGACTGGGGCAATGATATTAGTGTTACAACAAAAGGAATGAGGTTTTTGGGGGTGTTTAAAGACAATTATATGACCCAAATTATTGAGGAACCAACCAGGAGAGGGTCAGTTCTGGATTTGGTCATATCAAACAATGTAGAAGTAATAACAAATATTCAAGTCCTGGAACATTTGGGTAACAGTGATCATAACATGGTCTCATTTGAAATAAATGATCAAAAAACAGATTACTTGGGTTCAATAAAATCCTTAAACTTTAGAAAGGCAGATTTTAATAAACTGCAAGTAGTACACTGGGATGATGTTTTTGCAGGGAAAAATGTAGAAGATAAATGGGCAGTCTTTAAAACATTGTTAGAAAAGCACACTTATCAGTGTATACCCTTGGGTAATAAGTATAAATTAAATAAGTCAAAACCAATGTGGCTAAATAAACAGGTAGGGGAGGAAATGGACAAGAAGAGGAAGGCGTTTAGATTCTTTAAGTCAGAGGAGACCGAGACATCGTATCAGAATTATAAGGAATGTAACAAAAATTGCAAAAGGGCAATCAAATTAGCAAAAATGGATAATGAAAAAAGGATTGCAATAGAAAGTAAGGTCAACCCTAAAAAGTTCTTTAAGTACCTTAATAACAAAAAAATGAGAAAAGAAAATATAGGACCCTTTCTGTGTGAGATGGGTAGGCAGATTATTGGAGATAAGGAAAAAGCAGAGGTACGAAACAAATTCTTTGCCTCTGTGTTTACCAGGGAAGAATCAAGTTCAATAGTAGTGCTCCAGGAGGAAGCCACAACCTCCATATTAATGAACAATTGGTTAACTGAGGAAGAAGTTCATAAGCGATTTGAAAAAATTAAAGTAAATAAGGCACCTGGCCCCGATGGCATTCATCCAAGAGTTTTCAAGGAGTTAAGCTCAGTAATAGCCAAACCATTATATTTAAAATTCAAGGACTCCATTTCCACAGGCTCAGTACCACAAGATTGGCGTAAAGCAGATGTGGTGCCTATATTTAAAAAGGGAGCAAGATCACAACCGGGAAATTACAGACCTGTAAGCCTGACTTCAATAGTGGGGAAACTACTTGAAGGTTTAATACGGGATAATATTCAGGAATACCTAATGAAAACAAAATTATTAGTAATAGTCAGTGTGGATTTATGAAGGATAGATCATGCCAAACTAACCTTATTTGTTTCTTTGAGGAGGTAAGTAGGAATTTAGACCAGGGTAATGCAGTTGATGTGGTCTACTTAGATTTTGCAAAGGCTTTTGATACGGTTTCACACAAGAGGTTGGTGTACAAAATAAAGAAAATTGGACTCAGTAATAATATATGCACCTGGATTGAAAACTGGTTAAACGACACACCACAGAGGGTTGTCATAAATGGAACTTTTTCAGGTTGGGCTAATGTCATGAGTGGAGTTCTTCAGGGATCGGTACTGGGACCCCTGCTTTTTAACTTGTTTATTAATGACCTTGAGGTTGGCATTGAGAGCAAAGTCTCCATCTTTGCTGATGATACTAAATTGTGTAAGGTAGTAGAATCAGAGCAGGATGTAATTTCTCTTCAGAAGGATTTGGAGAGACTGGAAACGTGGGCAGGTAAATGGCAGATGAGGTTAAATACAGATAAATGTAATGTTATGCATTTGGGATGCAAGAATAAAAAGGCGACTTACAAATTAAATGGAGATATATTGGGGGAATCCTTGATGGAGAAGGATTTAGGAGTGCTTGTAGACAGCAGGCTTAGCAATAGTGCCCAAAGTCATGCAGTAGCTGCAAAGGCAAACAAGATCTTATCTTGCATCAAACGGGCAATGGATGGAAGGGAAGTAAACATAATTATGCCCCTTTACAAAGCATTAGTAAGACCACACCTTGAATATGGAGTACAATTTTGGGCACCAATCCTAAGAAAAGACATTATAGAACTAGAGAGAGTGCAGAGAAGAGCCACCACATTAATAAAGGGGATGGACAATCTAACGTATGAGGAGAGGCTAACTAAATTAGATTTATTTACATTAGAAAAGAGGCATCTAAGACGGAATATGATAACTATATACAAATATATTCGGGGACAGTACAAGGAGCTTTCAAAAGAACTGTTCATCCCACGGCCGTACAAAGAACTCAGGGCCATCCCTTAAGGTTGGAGGAAAAGAGATTTCACCAGCAACAGTTCTTTACAGTAAGGGCAGTTAAAATGTGGAATTCATTACCCATGGAGACTGTGATGGCAGATACAATAGATTTATTCATAAAAAGGTTGGACATCTTTTTAGATGGGAAAGGTATACAGGGATATACCAAATAAGTATACATGGGAAGGATATTGATCCAGGGATTAATCCGATTGCCAATTCTTGGAGTCAGGAAGGAATTTATTTTTCCCCTTATGAGATATCATTGGATGATATGTCACTGGGGTTTTTTGTTTGCCGTCCTCTGGATCAAAGAGTAAGTATAGATATAGGCTAAAGTATCTGTTGTCTAAATTTAGCATAGGTTGAACTTGATGGACGTACGTGTTTTTTGAACCTCATCTACTATGTAACTATGTAACAGGAATTTACCTAAAGCTTTAGTAGCTTTACAGAAATTCAATGTTGTACAGACGTGATTTAAGGAAGTAGAGCCACCAGCGCATTCAGTGGCAGCTTGCTCATCCTTTTGGACTTGTCAGCCTTGTGTGGTTACTGGCTCTGAATTGTGAAGCTAGAAGCAGATTACACACACCGAATGCAACTAGGTTCTGGTGGATGAACAATACTTATGGTATAGATGAAAATCCTTTAACAATTGATCAACATCTGACTTTGATTGTGCCATAAGACAGGAGGTACTGTAGGTTGATATCAGATAAATTCCTGTTTATTGTAATGGAAAAATGTACTTGCATGCCTTTGCATAGAAGACATTGGTTTAAGACCACCACCAATTCCTGGTGATCTATAAGACAATAATGCTCTATGCTAATAAATAGATTGATGTAGTTTACAGTATATTGCTGTGCCTGTATACTATACAGTACCATGTAAAGAACCGAGCTTTGTTAAAAGGGAAATGCATTTGCACAACCTTGTTACAGATGCAACGGCCGTCATTCGAACATATCATGGAGCCGTTTTCGTGTGCGCTGCTATACTCCACGCGGCCAATCACGCAGTTGCTTTGTTTGAATTTCATGGATCCCGATTTCTCCGGGTGCAATTCTTCGCGTTTCCGTGGCAGAAATTAATGAATTGTGATGTGTGCAGTACAGTACTGTGTCAATTTCCAGGTGTTTAAAAACCAGAATACTAAAATGCCATTTTCTGCACTCGATAAAAATTAATCAACACGCGGTAATGACGCGCACACGCGGTAATGACGCAACATGACATGGGTATTCCGAGGTATACAATGCGTGATATGTTCAAATAACGGCTGCTACATCTGTACCTCATGTAGATTTAGTTCTCATTCAGTGTGCAATATGGTTTTGTCAGTATACTTGGCATTCTCTTTAAGGCCCAGATCCACAAAGGTTCGTTGTTTACTAAATGAGTTAATGCCTCATTAAGTATTAACATGCATCTCCAAAGCTCGCTACGGCAGTGTTAACTGCTGTTTTCAGTCGAAAGGCTATTGTGTTAAGTGGAACGGCTCGGTAGTGCTAATGAAATACAAAAAGCATTTCCACTAACAACACATATCCACACAGGTCCATTATAGGTAACGCAGAGATTTAACCTGTTGTTAGTTAGGTCATCGCTAGAGGGGGCGTTATATGCTAATTTAAGTCATTTCCACATACTTGCATATCCAAATGAACATATATTCCAGGTGGCTCTGCACTTATTGGATAAAGGTGTGTTTGGATTTTGCATATAATTAGTTTGTGGATATGCGTTATCTGTAGGGAAATAACATCCATTCGTGATTTTGAAAACGATCTGCTTTCCGCACAGACCTCTGTGGATCTCGGCTCAAGTTGTTTCTTCTTCTTGAATTGTTTTCATTACATTATTTGCATATAAACCAGCACTTAATGTATTGCAGAATCAGAAACAGATAATTAAAAGGAAAATAATCCAAATCATAGCCATTTTTCCTTTGATAAATCTAGTTGTTGCTTTCAACTCCACATTTACCATTGTTGCAGCTGTAACATGGATCCATAACTCCCAAGATCTCTTCCAAATTTAATTTTGGGGAGCTTTGTATGAGGGAATGGGATCTCGAATTTGAATCTGTATAATTTTGGTGGTCAGGGTGGGGTCCTGTTAGAGTAGACGCAGAGGAAGGATGATCTGCGAAAGGAATGAGCCTGGCAATATCATTTTGAATGGTCTGTAGGAGGACAATTTGGAGAGGGGTGGCCGACTAGGAGATTCAACTTATCAATGCAGGACAATATGAGGGCAAATACAATACAAAATGAAAAACAAGACCGCACAACTTAAATGTAAATAATATATAAAAACAGTGATAGTGAGCCAACATATTAAAACGCTCTTTCCCTGCAGCCAGGTACTGTATATCACTCTCACTCAAAGTGAAAAATAGCAAGTGGTGGTTACGAGAGCATGACAGAGGACGGAGCCTGAGGCAAGCACCGCAAGATGAAAGTACGGAGTATGGAGATCACATGATGCTGAAGCCATTGGAAGTAGACACCACGGCTTGAGAACAAGACAAAAACGTGTTCTGCGTCTCTGCTACTCAACGCGCACCATTTTTAAATGTACATGCGCGTACATGGTGTAGTTCTTATCTATATAGGGTGACCATATTTGTCCCAGCAAAAAATGGAACAAATGTCACGCATACACAGTTGGTGCTTGTTGACTGCACATGCGCAAACAGCGTTTGCCAGTCACTCATGGGTATGCGCGAACGCAGCTTGCTGATCACGCATGCGGACTAGAAGTCGGCAAGCTCTCTGCGCAGTCGGTGCTTGCCAGGAGGATCAGAAAATCGGGACAGCACCCAAAAAAGTCAGGACAGAGCCCTAAATACCGGGACTGTCCTGCTAAACCGGGACATCTGGTCACCCTACGTCTATATCAAGAATACATTTTGTGAATTACAAGCCTTTTGAATGGGGTACCCCCCTCTCGTTCACGATAAGACCATGTTTTTTTTATTTTGTGCTATAGGTTTATTCTTTTAGGACAATATGAGGGAATGAATGACTGATTTTGTGGTAAGAAAGGATTGATTTCTAATGATATTGCAGAGGCGGAGCTGCAGGATTTGGTCAGGGACTGCATGTGGTGTATAAATGAAAGAGTGTGGTCAAAGATGACTCCTTGCCATCATGCTCAGGGAGCTGTATACAGAGGATTGTGCAGTCTTTAATGTTATTTGATAATTTGGGCGTAGGGATGAAATCAGTGAGTGGGAAAGTGAGAAGTTCTTTTTTGTGCATGTTGAGTTTGAGATATTGTAGTCGTGGGACGCCAAGGAGAAAATAGCAGAGAGACTGTTAGTTAAACAAGTCTGAAGAGAAGAGGTTTGGAGAGGGTAGGTAGATCTCGGTATTATTAACAGAAAGATGATACTGAAAACAAAATAAGTGGATTATTTCTGTATAGGGAGCAGACTAATGGAGAGAAAGATAGACTTATTAAAAAATGATTGGATAAATTATTCTAAATGTAGCTCTCATTATTCAATTCATATAAAACTACTGGTAATGATTCAATGATTGATAGGTTCTAGGGAGAAAAATTTTAAGAGCTAAAACAGAATGCATACTATTTTTAAAAGCTTTTTGATTTTCTAAATTCTACTCAAACATGATTTGGGCTTTCCCATATTGAATGATGATTAAAAATAAAGTGACAAGGCACCGTTTCTTTTAGAACTGATTAACTTTTTGATCGTTTAGCTTATTGGAGGTCATTGCCCAATGTTCCTTTGAACTAGTTTTTGTATTACCGTTATTATTTCATTTAGCAGGTGGTAACCTTATAGTGCACAAGTAATTTAGCTTGGTATTCAGACACATTTTTGGTAATTTAGAATGACTCATTTAATAAAGAACAGATGATTATGTATGTTCAAGTATCATCATCAAACATTGTTATAAATGGAACACATTCTTTCCCTGTGGGTATACATTGAAGTCCTAGGGGGCTATGCACAAAGTAGTGATAAAATCATTGCTTTTGCGTGCGACTATGCATTTTTTTATCACAAAAAAATGAAGCCAAAAGCGGGATTCACTAGGAAGTGAAGGCCATTTTTTTAAGTCCGATTAAAAAAAGCACTATCGTGCTGTAAGGATTCTGCTCGGTCCGTGCGTGTTCTCACTACGGTCCAGGTTTTCTGTCTCTCCTGCCCTTTCTGCTCACTGCGGCCATTTTGGGTACTGGCAGCCTGCTTTATAGGCTGCAGTTCCTGGTGGGAGCCGCCGAGCAAAGTTCTGTTCACTGCAGCTCCGGTTGATCTTCGCTGTCACGCATTACCCTTTCGCCTATTTGGAATCCCTTTTGCTGACCCCGGATCATGGCCACGACCTCGCTGCCTTCCGCCTGACCTTTGCCTGTCGCCTGGACTTTGCACTACTGCCGCCAGCCCTGACCCCTGCCTGCTTACTGACTACGGAAACTCTAACAGGACTCTGTCCCTGGGCTCTGGTTGGTTTATTTGCATCCCTACCTCAGCCCTGCGGGTCCGCTTCCTGATCGGAGATGAGCACCGTCACATGTACGACCTGTTTATTGCATCACTGCTATCGTGCTATAAGTTCTATAGCACGATAGCTGATAGAAAAAACTGCAGCCTGTAAGAGCTACATGGAGATGCTGCGTCTCCATGCACGGCTCTTACTGGCGATCTTGCATTAAAAATATTGATTTTAATAATAGTGTACATGAGCAAGGGGTCTCCTGAGCTGAACCGCATTGGTTGTTAACCTATATGGGCTCTACATCATGAGGGGGAGCTATATGGCCCTATTTGGTCATATATTGTACATCATCACGTAACACTGTCCAGCCTCCCAGATCATGTAGATGACCACATATGGGCATATAGCCTCCCCTCATCATGTAGAGCTCCATATAAGGGCATCTGAATACCTGAATAAATAGTTTAATGTGTTTCTAAAAATCCTTTCAATACATCCTACCAATAGGATAATAACATAGAAATATATATATATATTTTAAAAGAGAATGTAAGGGTAAATTCCCACTATCTTTACAACAGAGAATATAGGCAAAAGACACCAACTAAATATGAATCTGTCAAATCATGTAAGTGTTTTTATATTTGGGACTGTATTTTATATAAACTTTGCTCATAAGTATTATGTATGTGTTTTCACATTACAGACAGTCCTCAGTTATCCGACACAATGCGTTACTCAACATGGCGTTGGATAGCGAAACGTCTTAAAGCGAAACACGTTTTCCCATAGGAACACTGTTTAAATGAAAGGTTCCGTTCCTGAAGGCATTTTTAATGCTAAAATACACAAAATATTTTATGCAGGCAATAAGATACGCAGCACATACATAAATTATATAGTGTTAATACTGTATTATATATATAATATAACATAAAATATAATAATATAATATATAGTATAATATAATATTATATAATATATATATATTATATACACATAAACAACGTGGCAAAGCGTTGTAAGAGCATTGGAGAAGCCGTTTTGGCGTTGTAAAAATGAACATAGGTATGCATTGCACAGTGTTGGATAAGCCATTCGTTGTAAAGCGAAGCGTTGTAAAACGAGGACTGCCTGTATATATTAATTCATAGTATACTTTATTTTTTGAAATGAAATATAGAGATGAAATCTCCCTAATTTATTCTCTGTTGTAGGATAGTTAGGATTTTCCCTTACACTCTCTGTTATGTATTTCAGAAGGCCACATACAGTATACTGTATGTAGATAATGTTACAAAGTTATATAGGCGTAAATCATACAGCACAGACTATTTTAGGTGTGAAATCTTTACATATGTACAACAAAATTATTCACAATAATCCAAAATAACTGGCATCTATGTTGGTCACTGACAATTCTTTCTGTGCATGAAAATAACCTGTGTTGGCCATATCAGAAGCGGTGAGTTACAAACAAAAAGGATCTATTTCGAACAGACTACATTCCAGTTGATTTATACAAACATCTGTTTATTGTTTTTGTTTTTTAATCTGCGCAGAAGAATGTGCAGATAAGTAATTCCAATACATGCTTGTCACCTCTTATATGACTTACCTGTGATGGAGTTGTCACGTTGATCTCAGGGACAAAATTGTCTTCAAAGAAGCTAATGATGTTTTCTTGTTGTAGCTCTTTTGATGGAGTGAGCTTAGGTAAGGGTGGAACAGGAGGACCTTTCCTCAGCTGACAATAGAAAGACAAGGAAAACAATTATTTAGCATACTATATAATACATTTTAAAAGATAAAAATGCATTCCATTACATAGCATAATTGTTGCAAGGACTACTGAAATGTTCCTAGATATGTCTATTTTAGAAAGAGGTTTATCATAAATATAACAGTGCCTTTTCCTACCATTTATGTGTTGCTTTTATAACTCTTAGATCACTCAGATGTGGTATAGACATACTGTATATGTGTACATACAAGCAACAACAAGTGAAAGTGACTGCAGAAGAAGTACTGTAACATACAAAACATGTGGGAAATGCACTTCTACTGTATAATAAGTGATGTACCGATAAGCTGCTAAAATCCATACCTACTAATGAGAGGTGGTGCACTCCAGAAGAAAGGGTAACATGAAAAACAAACAAGAGGGCCCCAAGGAGGAGGGCCCCAGGATCTTCAAAAATTTGGGCACACAGATATCGAAAATAATCTATTGTAGGGAGTATACAGGCGATAGACGATACCCCACACAATTAAAACCATAAAATACACAGGAAAATCATAGAAAAATAACACACTACTAATATACCCAGGACCCAGGCTACATTTTTAAAGCATCCAATGACTCCAGATCAGAACCAACGCTAATACCACCCTAACTCCTGTTACTAGTTTTAAATATATGGGCATACTGTATGGCTTGACTCCTATTTCACATTTGGGATGCACATTGATACCCTGACATCCAAAACCTATGCCAAATAGGTGTACTTTACAGGAACAAATGCTCCCTAAGTCTGCTGGTCAGAAAGCATATTGCACAGCAGATGCTAATGCTAATTATCGACTGAGGGGACATAGTATATGGCTCGGACCCCCCATAAACCACCTTAGCAAACTTGATACCCTTGATTCAATATGCCATTTTGTTTTCCAATGCAACTAAAACACACATCACACTGTCTTGCCTTTAAATACTTTCTGGGCAAGCTACCCATCTACCTGAATAAGCTCCTCACCCCTACCACATGCAACACTTATCATCTGACATCTGACTCCAAAAGACTGTTCATGGTCCCAAGGTTCAACAAAGTATCTGGCCGCTCCTCCTTCTCTTACCGTGCACCCCAAAACTGGAACAATCTACCGGAGACTCTCACAGCCACCACCAGTCTAAGTTCATTCAAAACTAAAGCCGTCTCACATTTTAACCTGGTCTGTAACTGCTACATACTGTACATCTATAATATATATACTATCTTTAACTGTGCATGCAATGTCTTGTATATAATGTATACCCTGTTCACTTAATGTAACTATGTATTTGTAACCATGTATTATTTGTCATCTTAACTCTATGCCCAGGACATACTTGAAAACGAGAGGTAACTCTCAATGTATTACTTCCTGGTAACTTCGGATTTCTTTAGAAAAATTTATTCAGCACAAAAACACAACATTTCATCCCTCCTAGGGGACTTCATCAAGTGACTGGCTTGCAGAGACTACAAAAAAGTCCAGTATAATTAGTCATAAGCACCCATGTGAAAACACTTAAAACACCACCAATTACCTCCCCCCCCCCCCCAGTAATCACTTGATTGTCAGCATCTTGATCCTCCATGCGGTCCGGTCAAGATCTTCTCCTTAGCTGGGGATGCCGTTTTCTCGCACATGCGCAGTGCATCTGCATTTCTGTAAGGCTTTAATACCAGGGGGAAGAGAGCTTAATCTGGCTCGTGGATAAAACTTCAGATTAAGCTCTCTTCCCCCTTGTATTAAAGCCTTACAGAAATGCAGATGCACTGCGCATGTGTGAGAAAACGGCATCACCAGTTAAGGAGAAGATCTTTGCCTGTCATTAATGACATCACCGAAACCCCGAAATATCGCGAGACTACGGGACGACGGATGGACAACACTCAGAGGAGGAGCAGAGGGAGCACGTCAACAAGACCTTCTGCCTGTTCAGGCAGCCGGATCGTACCACGCAGAGGGACCTGCTGATGACGTTAACGCGTGAGGAACCAGCTGATGACGTCAGCGCGACCGGACCGGACCGCATGGAGGATCAACATGCTGACAATCAAGTGATTACTGGGGGGTAATTGGTGGTGTTTTAAGTGTTTTCACATGGGTGCTTATGACTATTTATACTGGACTTTTTGTAGTCTCTGCAAGCCAGTCACTTGATAAAGTCCCCTAGGAGGGATGAAACGTTGTGTTTTTGTGCTGAATAAATTCTTCTAAAGAAATCCGAAGTTGCCCTGGATCTTTCTACTTTCTCCAATGCTGGATGTTCTAGGCAGATATCCCTGAACAAGGAGCACCGGTATCAGCAAGTATCTTAATTGTTTATTGTGGTGTGCAGCTTCTCTTGTGATATTACTTCCTGGTAAAACATTTTATAAATAAATACAATATACTCAAGAGAAGAAAATACATTTCAGAGAACTATAGATCCAGAGGGTATTGCTCCCTCCGGAAACATACTCTAAATGATTGTACTCGGGTACCGTACTAATCGTACATTTCCAAAAAGAAATAAACAGCAAGAACGTAAACTTGATTTCACTCAGTGAAACAAAATATCAAATGAAAAGGATAATGTATAAAAGCAGAGAGGTGCAATGGTATGGATACACACTGCTTGCTGTTAAGGATTTAGCCAAGGTTGCATCAGTAAATTATAAATGACTGCAAAGCTCAGCAAGAGTAACATGCAGAAAGCCTTTGGTCAACATCTGTTGATATGAATCCATTGTGTTAAAAAGTACAGAGCTCAAAGGGACAAAACAACATACAGACCGGCTCCCATAAGCCCAGAATACCCGTTTCAATTAAAAAATCTGTAAATGTGCCATGGATATAGGCTCCCGTCCTTACTGCATCGTCGGATACAGGACACAGCATACAGACTAATAAGCCCCAAATACCCATTTCAGTCATTTAGGCTATAGATATGCCATGTCCATATAAAAAACCTAGGTAGTATGCCGGTCCACTGAGCAACCAAGAGCACCCGTCATGCTGTACAGTTGGCTCTCAGAGTTTGCAGGGGACGATTAATGATGTCACCCAATGATCATTACACGTCTAAGCTTCGTCTGGGGAATAATTCTATAGAGATGACCACCTTCTTTAAATACCCAGACCATGGTGATATAATCTGGGTTAGGGTGTCACTCGGGTGTGAAGCCTTTCCCGTTCCCTTTGGATTATAGTTTTAGGCACGATAAGTAGTATTTTATCCTCTATCAATTTCATCCAGGTAGGGAAAAAAATCAGACTGGTGTGTAGGGGAGAAGATGCATCAGACCTGTGCTGTTGCCTCTTAAAACTTACAGCAGATGTGTGGGTGTCCATGCTCATGCAATCAAAGTACTAGCTGTAGTTTGGTATAATGAGCGTGCTAGCGGTACTGTTGCCTTATTGCAGGCTGTGTGGGTGATGCTGACGGTTTTGTGCAGGCAGAGACGGTGGGAAGTGTGCACAGGCAGTCAGGGTGCAATCAGTGCGTCTCTCTCTCCCTCTCTCTCTCCCTGTGCTGCGTGTGAAAGTCCAGACTACAGAAAAAGTACTGCTATTTGAACAAGTACATTCATCTAGTAGTTCAAATAATACAGGTTTTGACAAAAACCTCCCATGTCAGGCCTGATAAGTAAGCACTTGAAAGAAAATGTACTACACAATTATTGTTTCATAAGACGTCCACTTGTAATCAGTCTTACAGACAGTATGTAGTTATGTGGCTGGAAAACGTCAATTAATGACCATTTTTCTTCTAAAGAACTGAAATGTTTTCAACAGCACTCAGTTCTGAAACGTGTAATTTAATACTCAGAAAGTTTTGTCTAAGGGCTAAAAAACTTTCTTCTTTATTTCTGGGTCCCCTCAATCTCTGGATAATCATTCATCACCCAGGCTCAAAGGAGAGGCGACCTGGGACAGCATGCAGATCCGCTACAGGAGCACAGCAGTGGTCTGCAAAATTGATGGTAATTTGAAGGACAAGTGATGTTGGGGAGGTTGCTTCTCTCCCCAGCCTTGACCATTGAGGTCCAATTTGACTCTCCCCCACCCCCCAGTAAGGGGAGAGGGGGTGGGGGATTTGACGTTTCTATATGTATGTATGTATGTATGTATGTATGTATGTATGTATGTATATATATATATATATATATATATATGCAAATATAACTGTATGCTCATCTGCATGTCTTAGGCAGGTCTGCAACCCTGCCTTTCCCCATTATCACCCAGCATACAGCACTTCCACTGCAGCAAGGGATTCTGGGAAATGACATGCAAATGAGCACACAGTGTCACTTTTTGCCTCAATAACCATTTTTAACATGGTTCCCTATAGGCTTAAGCTTGCTGCATGGTCACAGCTTTGAGCACAGCCAGGGTTAAGGTGCATACCCAGAAAACCACCCACAGACAGCTGTTTCGACCTTGATGGGTCTCATCAGTGTGGGGGTGATTTTACAGGGAATGCAAGAGAGGCTATGGGATAGGCTAAACCATAATACTGAGTTAAGTTATGGTGAGTAAAAAAAGTGACAAAAACCCTCCACAGGAAAGCAAATATGCAAATATAACTGTATGCTCATCTGCATGTCTTAGGCAGGTCTGCAACCCCGCCTTTCCCCATTATCACCCAGCATACAGCACTTCCACTGCAGCAAGGGATTCTGGGAAATGACATGCAAATGAGCACACAGTGTCACTTTTTGCCTCAATAACCATTTTTAACATGGTTCCCTATAGGCTTAAGCTTGCTGCATGGTCACAGCTTTGAGCACAGCCAGGGTTAAGGTGCATACCCAGAAAACCACCCACAGACAGCTGCACCATAACTTAACTCAGTATTATGGTTTAGCCTATCCCATAGCCTCTCTTGCATTCCCAGTAAAATCAACCCCACACTGATGAGACCCATCAAGGTCGAAACAGCTGTCTGTGGGTGGTTTTCTGGGTATGCACCTTAACCCTGGCTGTGCTCAAAGCTGTGACCATGCAGCAAGCTTAAGCCTATAGGGAACCATGTTAAAAATGGTTATTGAGGCAAAAAGTGACACTGTGTGCTCATTTGCATGTCATTTCCCAGAATCCCTTGCTGCAGTGGAAGTGCTGTATGCTGGGTGATAATGGGGAAAGGCGGGGTTGCAGACCTGCCTAAGACATGCAGATGAGCATACAGTTATATTTGCATATTTGCTTTCCTGTGGAGGGTTTTTGTCACTTTTTTTACTCACCATAACTTAACTCAGTATTATGGTTTATATATATATATATATATATATATATATATATATATATATATATATATGCAAATATAGCTGTATGCTCATCTGCATGTCTTAGGCAGGTCTGCAACCCCGCCTTTCCCCATTATCACCCAGCATACAGCACTTCCACTGCAGCAAGGGATTCTGGGAAATGACATGCAAATGAGCACACAGTGTCACTTTATATATATATATATATATATATATATATATATATATATATATATATATATAAATAAGAAGGAGGGGCACAGGGGGTGGAACAGGAATAAAGTGCATCAGTGTTTAAGAAAAACTCAGGTCACCATAACATTAAGAGACTAGCAAGACAGAGGAGGGCAGTAGCAATGCGGGACCGAGAAGAACAGCAGCCTGGGATGAGTGGGACAGGAGAGGCACTACGGGGAACGGGATGTTTGGGCAGTCCGCAGCTTCTGGGTACCAGAGAAGAGGGGAAGTTCACAGATTCAGGGAACTGGGCAGGAGAGAGGGCCTGCAACCTCCGGTGAATAAAGGAGAGGGGAGCAGTGGCAAAGTGAACTATAAATGACTGCAAAGCCCAGCAAGAGTAGCATGTAGAAAACCTTTGGTCAACATCTGTCGATATGTGGATATGTGGATATGTGGATATGTGGATATGTGGATATGAGTACCGGCTGGGTTGTAGTGAACGGAAAGTCTGAGACCAACCGGTTTTGAACCGGACAGACCGGTATTGTGCCACTGTGTCCAGTAAAAAATGAGAAGTAATACCGGACATGTATGTGTCCAGTATTCTCCCTCTGGATGTGCGGCGGACAGAGTGAGTGTGGAAGGTGGCCGGGTAAAGGGTCCCCGCTTGCCCGACCAAAAAGCGAAAGCGGTTGCGTGAGCAGCAACGGAGCCATCTCTTGCAGGTTCCAGCATCTAATAATCAGGGCAACGGAGCTGTGCGGCGTCATCCTCCCCCCCCCCGAGCGCCATGCCAAGGAGAAGACTGCCCAGTTTCAAACTCTTTTCAAGGTCCTGCTGTCTGCACCAGCCGAATACCGGACAAACAGCCTGTGTGTCAGAAATGCGGCAAGGTGCTTTCAGAGGACAATGAGAAAAAGACATGTCTGGGTAAAAATAGACATCTGGTAACACTATCTGTCACAGAAAGGTGCAATTTAGATTTACTTTTATATGACATTTGTAAGTAATCTGTCCCAAGATTCCTCTGGTTGTCTACTTTCAGAAAATACACATTTTGTCTGGGTGCATCAATGTTTAGTTACTGTAATAACTAGTGGTACGTCAAAAGCTGTCTAATGTTAATTTGAGACCCATCACCCTGTTCTAAAAGGCTAAAGATTATTTACCCTGAACCACATTAACTAACACAAAGAAACATGTATTGAATGTTATATTTTCTTAAAGTAGATACAATTAAGGTTTATATATGGTGTACAGTACAATGTGGCCCATTCACACAAAATGTGTTAATAATTATAGTTGTAACCTAATTATTTCTACGTTAAGTTTAACCCCATCCTATTCCTGTTTGGATTTTTGTACCCAGTCCCTCCAAAAAAGTAAATAAAAAACAATTACAAATCTAATCTTTTTTTTGCATGTTAATGAGACTGCTGCAGTGATGACTTAATATGCACTTGAGACCAACACAAAATAGTCCCTTGTTCTGAAAAAAAAGCCTTCTCAATAATAATATCAATACATTACAAATGGTATGGGATCCATGGTTCTCAATGGAAACCTCCCTCACTCACAATAGAAACCTACTAACTCTCTAAACCGCATCCATTGCTGGAGACAAGACCCTAAAAGATGATCTATCGGTTAATCCAAGTACATGGTACTGTATGTGTTCAGCAGAAAGCTGTATTATATACTATTGATCAAACCAATAGACCAAACCTGTTATAATAATAGATAATAATAATAGCATGTTCTTGTATAGCGCAGCTATTTTTACATAGCGCTTTACAGAGATGTTTACAGGCCCAGGTCCCTGTCCCTGGAGCTTACAATCTATGCCCGAGGCACAGAGAGATAAAGTGACTTGCCCAAAGTTACCAGGAATTGAACCAGGTTCCCCTGCATCAAACTCAGTGCCAGTCAGTGTCGTTACTCACTGAGCCACTCCTTCTCCCTTATTGTAAAAGATCAGATAGGACCACTACGCATTAAAGTTGTAACTTAATTATTTCTCCATTATGTTTAACCCCATCCGATTCCTGTTTGGATTTTTGCACCCACTCCCTCATAAAAACTAAATTAAAAAAATGTTTTAAGTGAAAAAATGATCTCATAAAGGAATTTTAAATCTATACAGTGACTCCAATGTTATCTGGATGATGTCACCAGAATATAAGCATCCATCTCTTAAAGTAGCAATACAAACTGGTGATTTTATTTATTTTTGCGTTTTTTTAAACATAGGATTGAAGCAGGGTGTGTCCGGAGCTGAACACCATTCATTTCAGCTCCCGGACCCCTATTTCCATATATACTTAGCCACTCTCTTCTGCTAGCAGGGTTCTCGTAATGACGGAGTTACAGAGCTCCAGCACCCTACGGGTCAGTAAGACGCTGTGTCGTCATCAGGCTCGGCTTCCTGTTGGCCCGCGTGACGTGTGAGCTTTAAACTTTGCCGAAATACGGCACCCCCTTTGGAGGTAGGTATCTTGGGAAGCAGTGTTCCTAGAAGCTGAAATTAATGGGGTTCAGCTTCTGGAGACCCTCTGATTCAAACCTATGTTAAAAAATATATAATTTAAAAAAAAAGCGCATGAATTTCACCTTTAAATAATAATTACTGTATTTTCATATTTTGATAAATCAATCTCTGTCCCACCTAAGATCTGACAACTGAATTGCATGGTAATATTATGAATCCCTGGGTACTTTATTTCCCCCATGCCTTTCTCCTTTGTGGGTGCAATTCCTGGTAGCTAAAACAACATTTTGTAAAATATTTTACAATCTAATTGGCAATTTAAACAAAAACAATCATGCATTAAGCAAATATGTAACTGCCATTTGTTTCTTATGAAAGTACGCAAGCAATCTTCCGGGCCTCTGAATGGGAAGTGATTGCCAGTCAAGTATTTCTTCTATCCTTAGCCCACCCTGTCCTTATTAAAAAGCCAATAAAGATTAGGGGGGAAGGAGAGAGGGTGTATTTGCTTACTCAAACTCTTGTTGACCAGACAGTGACATCACACAAAAGGGAATAACCAGAGGAAATCCAACCCCTCAGCTCATCATGTTTACAAACAAGCTTACATTTTTTTTTTTACGAATATATACAGATGTTAGATTGTGATAATAATACAAATAAAAGGTATAACGTATTTCATCCCGGAACATCTCGCAGTCATGCGTATATTTCCCAGGAAGGACTTTTCCTATAAAAGTTTACAATCCCTCTACACCCCCCCCCCCCCTTTTTTTTTTTTAAAGCAACCTGAGGAAGAAGCAGACACAGTTTTAAACCAGCTGTATGCATGAAGGAGGCAGGAGTGCGCCTGCGGCTGCTATAAAGTTGACTGCATCTGTTTTGCAATAGGATGTATTATATTGAAAACGAGAGGTAACTCTCAATGTATTAATTCCTGGTAAAATATTTTATAAATAAATAAATATTCTACGTCTCTGTGTATCAGTTTTTGTCAAACTATTCTTTATAAAAAAAAATCTGACGGGTCTCAAGTATTGGAAACTTCTCTGGTTGACAATCTGCACCAGGTGTAAAAAACTGTTCCTTAAATTTGAAGAAAATGTTAGGCAAAAATGGGGTAGTGCGTCAAAGCAAATTTTATATTACATAGATACCTTTACCCTTCTGGCTACTACCAAGTCTGCCATGTTGATTTTGTGTGGAACAGCAGCATCCAGCTCTCTAATTTACAGTAACTACTAATTTGGGCCCTTATTCTCAATTGGCATTTCTCTTGTCAGGGTTTTTAGAGCAGTGTTTTTGAAACTTTTTTTCTCATGACCCAGTATAAGAAACAGATTTTTGTAAGAAAAATGTTGACCCGAATTTCATTACAAGATAAAAGACAACAGAAATACTAGCTTGAATCTATTTAGTTTGAAAAAATAACTATACACCAACATTACTTGAAATTAGTTAGGTTCCCCTCTCCTCTCTCACTCAACCCCTCCTCACTCTTACCCCCCTTCTCTCACTCAATTCTTCCCTTCCTCTCTCATTCACTAAATTATTCTCCCCCGACACTGAATTCTTTCCCCTTCCCTTCCCCACTCAATTCTTCTACTTCCCCCCCCCCCCCACACTCAATTCTTTCCCCATCCCCACTCAATTCTTTTTCTGGGTTGGGCTGCTCTGGTGTGGCGTCGGTGTGGGAGCTAGCTGCAGTGCTCGGAATCGGCTGGCCCCACAGGCATAAGATTAAATAGGGCCCACCATCCAAGCAGGGAAATGGGAAGGGGGTGAGAGAAATTGATCACAATCGACAGAAAGTATATGCCCCAGTACCCCAAAGAAAAAGTTGGGACTGACTTCTGGCCACTGCTGTCCAAACTTGCAGTGCCGGCCGCACCCCCCCCCCCCCACTCCCCACATTGCAGATGGGTAAGCCACTGGCTAGCAGTGACCCAGTGAATAATCTCCCACAACCCAGTAATGGGACGCGACCCTACATTTGAACAACACGATTTTAGAGGTAAAGGAAAAAAAGGGTTCCAAGCTGTAATTTTTCCTTTGAGTCAATAGCATTGTTCTTCAGTTCCAAGGCAGAAGAAGGTGAGATGTTTAAGTCACTCAATATTTTGGGGTGAGAAAGAGCACAGCAAAAAAGATATTTAAATGTAACATGTTAAATGAATATATACTGTATATAGTGTAAATAAATCACATATATGTAAACAGTATTTGATAAAGGCAACATAAGATGAAAGGGGTCTGATGCTAGAAATATACTATGTTTTTATTTATCTACATATATTAGCAATTTAGAAGCAATAGGATAATAACAAATATTTTCTGTACAGTATCTAAACAACGACAGGGAGGAGAAAAAAACCACAAGGTTTGGAGATCAGCAGAAAGTCTTGTGTTTGCATAAAAGAAAAAAAAAGGAAGCTTATAGAAACTCACCAAATCTAACTCTGAAAACTTGATGTGGGGAAAAAACAATAATTTAGTGTCATCAATAATATGTAGAGGACTATAAATAGAGCAGGACAACATGGTATTTCTGCAGTAAGAATCGGTGTACAGATGTAGCAGACATTATTGTTATTGCTTTCGTGCAATCTGCAATGAGATTAATTTGCGTTACCGCATAATCACGAGTGCAAAAAGCTCTGCTACATCGGTAGCACTAATGAAAATGTAGTAATGTTCACTTCTGAATATCAACACCTCAATTGTTTGGGTTTGTATCTCTTAACAAAAGGGTGGAAACAGCTGCTCAGGTAGTACAACATTTCCAGACATATAGTAGCAATCCTTGAAATGGTTAGAAATGTTTAGAGATGTGGGAGCTTTTTGAATTATGCCCACATTAGTTCTTCCAAAAAGTTAATTTCGATCCAAAAGCTTGCAATATGTAAAGCACGGACCATCAAATGGGAACATTTGTTCAGACATATTTATTTGTGATAGAGATGGATGGCAAAGTCCAGTGTGTGATATATATATATATATATATATATATATATATATATATGTGTGTGTGTACACAAACACACATATATACATACCTGAGATGCCTGGGAAATATGGAAATTCAAATACGTCAAATATATTCCAATTATTTAAATTAGCGTCTTTCCAGGAATCACAGATGGGTTCACAGGGATGTCTTCACATATTGTCTAGATGAGTGTTTCTCTCATTATTATACTATTGGATGGGATATGTTAATATCTTTTAGTTTATAAACTAAAGTAGACCCCCTTTTTATTTAATTATTGCCAATGCTAAGTTGAACCAAATGGTATGGTATGGTGTTCTGCCTCCAGCAACTTCTGGAGAGACTAAATAACATTCACAGTATGTTTCAAAATACTTCATACAGTATATATCCTACTTGCTTCTGTTGGAGGTGAAGCATTGAGTTTACATGTGTAACTTATCCTTCATAGACATGTACAAGTCTAATCCTTAACATAACAATATAGAATGGAAACCGATCACTTGATTACAGCAATCGATCATGCCTCTCCCTGGCCTGTACCTTCTGTTCTTACCTGTGAAGGGGATTTAGGTCGTGCTGGTCCAGGTGAGGAGATGGGTGCTAACGTATGGTTGGGACTTGCTACAGGGCTAGGAAGTGGTGAGGGTTCTTCAGGAGGAGACGGGGTCTTGGCAATTCGGAGTGGTCCTGAATCGCTAAGAGAACACAGAGCAATAAACACGGATGCATTCTGAGTTATTGAAAGGGAAAAAAATAAGATGTATCTATGCTTTAAGAAGCTAATATAAGGGAATAAGAACAAGTCATACAACTATGACAGAACATAAACTCCACTTTATTTTAATAAAAAGTAGTAAAACTGTTTTACTATATTTTTGATCTCGTCAAGATGTTCACTGTATAATATTCACACTCTATAACAGATAGAGTTGTTGGTTTAGCTTGTTGAATGTCTTCACTGATAAGCCCTGTGTACCCTGACTAGGATAAAGACCAGTGCAAAATCACAATACTAAATATCTGGGAATGAGAAATAGTTATAAAAAAATAAATTTTGTTTTATTTTAGGTAATAATGTTTTTTTGTTTTTTTTTGCACTGTAACAGTACAGCGATATCTAAAAAGATAACAGGCAAATCTGTGCCGGGAAAATTCAGTACTGTCTTTGTGTTTAAATATCCATTGCTCTTCTTTATGCTTATTCCTCCTTCATATTAATCTCTCATCCTCGACATCTCCACTCCTGCTTTTCTAGCCTCTTCTCCACTCCACTGTTACAACAAGAATCCAGAGCACTCTCTGATTAGGCCAAAATATTAAAAAAAAGTTTATTTGTGTACAATCATAGACAACATTTTGTTCCAATAACGACCTTCGTCAGGGTTTGGATTTTTGTTGTGCCTTTCTTTGGTGGTTGGCGATGACACCTTCATGGACCAACCCTTTGCATTTTTCTTGATTACTATTTTAATTTTCTTCTGCTTTAATTGACATGCATGTCAGGTGTGCTCTGCTAAAATCATCCCCTCCACTGTTAGGACATTTTGTTTTGGAGACTAGTTTTATAAATGAATTACTATATAAACTCAGAATTGGCTTTACCTACAGTATAATCTAGTAAGACAATTCAGAACCAACCACAATCACTACAGAAACCTAAGAGAGGTGAATTTAGTTTCCTAAATGCGTGTACTTATGCTGTAGTAAACTTCTTAATGTGAATGTAAGTGTTGCAATTAGACTCAATGAAGGGAAAAGCATAGGCAACGGCGGATTTCCAAATTTGCCGCCCCTTGGCACTTGCCTGTGTCTGCCACCTCCTTTGTGCTGCCCTCCAACTCCTTTGGAATCCCGGCATCAAATGACGCCGCAACGTCACCAATGGGACGTCATACAGGGGGGGGGGGGCGTTGCCATGTAAACGCAACATCATGTTGCAGTGGCAATGAGACGCAGTGTGACATCATGGTGGGGGCACCGCAGCGTCATTTCAGGCCACGATTCCAAAGGAGCAGGATGGCAGCAGAAAGGAGGTTGCCGACACAGCCAAGTAGCTTCCAATTGGGTCCGATAGGCCTGACAGTGTGGCAAAATTATATGGGGGTGGACAATTGTGGCCAAAATTTTGCTGCCTTAGACCCGGGCCTAATGGGAAATCTGACACTGAGTATAGGAGCAATGACCTATTTAAGCAAAGAAAAAACTTTACACTCATTTAACCCATTCGCTGCCAAAAGCGCCAGCAAAGCATTGCTTTGTCCCTCTTGCAGGGTACGTGTTATTCTACAATTACAAACAACTTAGTTAATGTGTGTGTGATAAATTAAATAACAGCAAATACAATTACCACTTGTGAGCACATTCACGTCTCAGACTGGCTGGCACTGAGTTTGGAGCCTTGTTTAATTCCCGGTGTCGGTTCCTTGTGACCTTGGGCAAGTCACTTTATCTCCCTGTGCCTCAGGCACCAAAAAACATAGATTGTTAGCTATACGGGACAGTGACCTGTGCCTGCAAAATGTCTCTGTAAAGCGCTATGTAAAACTAGCAGCGCTATACAAGAACATATTATTATTGTTATTATTATTATTATCTCTTAGCATACAGTGCTTTCACTGCAGCCATGGATTCTGAGAAAAGACATGCAAATGAGCCAACACTGTCACATTTTGCTTCTTATCCATTTTAACATGGATCTCTATAAAAAGCAAAAGGTGACACTTTGTTGTCATTTGCATCTTATTTCTCAGAATCCCTGGCTGCAGGGGAAGCATTGTATGCTAAGAGATAATAGTTAAAAGCAGGGTTGAGACATGTGAATGTACTCTCAAGTGATATTTTTATTTGCTGTAAACTGTACAGTGGAGGGTTTTTTTTTTATCAACCATAACTTATTTCTTGTATAAATTAAATTAATACCAATCAGCTTTCAATTTTTTGTACTGTAAGCATTTACGGTACTGTATATAAAAACTGGGCACGATTTCATACAGTATGCAATGTTACTCATAATACCGCTGCAAACAATTTGCTGTAGTAAACTAGAGGTTGTATCTAGGACACAATCTACCAGGTCTAGCATATTCTAAAAGCTACAGTTTTTAGAGAAACAAAGCTATTCAGTTGTGCATGATTGAGAGTTTAGGGCCCACAATCATGTTTTTGTTCATAAGCACAACAAATCGGTGCTTTAAACGAGGAAGACTTTTATCCCACTCACCATCGTTTTCTGTGGAAGTGTGAAAGAAATTGAATGGGTTATTATTGACAAAGGTTTATTATCATTATTTGGATTGAAGTATAATATATATATATATATATATATATATACACACGCATACAGTACATACATACACACACACACACACACACACACACACACACACACACACACACACACACACACACACACACACACACATAGACAAATATATATATATATATATATATATACAGTATACATACACTCACACATATACATTACGTAGGCAGAATGCATTATATAAACCTATTTATCTGTCTATAACAGCAACCTAAAAGTTCAATTGCCTCTTTCTTTAATCAACTTTTTCTATATAAGACATTATTTTTGACTGATAATCACCATTGAAGTTCTTGGTAATTTTCTGCCAAAAAACGACCTGAACGGCTGCTTTACACTAGCTAAAATTGCCCCTTAATGTCTATTTAATGTTTATTATTAGAATTACTAGGTTACTTATTTGAAATGAATACCCCTGGATTACAATAACTGTGTATTATTTGCTCTATAAAATGGCCAATCGTTAACAAATACTAAATTCAGCCTGCTCAGGGGTGGCAGACACTGTGCCTTTAATTTCCCAAGCAAAACAAAGCATGTGTGTAAAATATCTCATTTGTAGAATAACGAGTTCCTTGTCCAACGTTCTTTTAAACAGTAATAACATTGTTCCTCCCTGATGTAATTCTTTGTAAAGGCCTTCTCATTAGGGGCCTTGCTCAGTTCCAACTGTGGCAAGAAGGTGACAAGATTTTAACAATAATTTTCTCTGTAAGTATAGATTCCTATCTTATTCCTTATTTTGGATTAATAATGATTAAATTAATCGTATTTGATCGTGTCTCCCCTCTCCAATTGGAGACTAAATCATATGATATGCACTGTAAAAACTGTACTCTAGGGTTAGCTGCATACTATATATGGATCCGAAGTATCATTGTAAATGACATTATCAATAACATCCTATTCTTCACAGAGGTCACTCAACTATGAAGGATGTACAATACTGTCAGAGCATTTCACAATACCAATGTAAAATACGCAAATAGCTCATTTGTGAAGACAATTAAAAGGTAGAATAATAATTATTACATCTACAAAAAGCAAATCTTCCCAAAGCCCAATGTATGAAAAACAAAGTGCAGAAAAATGTGCTTAGACTCTTCTGGAAGCCAAAGTGGCAAATGTACTTTTAGATGTGAATAAAAATATCACTTGTGAGCACATTCACATGTCTCAGACAATTCAAGTTTGATTCTCTTAAAATACTGCATCAATACTGCACACTGATAAAAGGAGTATAAATATAATACAACTCCAACAATAAAAATATAGATAAGAATGTATTTTTCATATATAGCACTGTCCGTTATCAGTGTACACAGCACTGTACAGATAATTTCCCCTGTAGAATTTATAATCTAATGTTGGTGCCTGGGGCACAGATAGATTGAGAGACTTGCGCATGGTCACAAGCAACTGACAGTAGGATTTGAAGCTGACTCCCCTGCTTCAAAGGTAGTATCATTGTTCACAATCAGTGCTTTAACTCACTGAGCCACTTTTTCGTCTCTATTACCTAATACTGTATATGTTAATATTGACAGGCAAATCACACCCTTAGTTTGTATGTGATTTGGATGAATGTTACAGTATGAATTAAATATTAGACTTTTTTTATATTCATAGTAACTTGGTAACTTGATCAGTGTGCAGTGTTGCAGTATTATGTTTTGCAGGAATATATACTGTAGGAGCACCTGGGTAAGTCCCATGGACATTAATCCTTCTCATGCCAATCAGCTTTGATCCTGCCTTTCCCACATGCAGAAGCATTGTAATAATTTTCCAAGCCTCTATGGAAAGTTGATCATGAATTAATTGGGTATTACCACACCACCATGATACCAAGTACTGAACATCTTCTAATATTTTCTGTCTAGAAATACATAGGAAGGAACTGTTTTGGAAAATATTCAGCATAACAGGGGTACTTTGTAGAGTCATCACATGTTCTTCACACAGTTACTGGAAATAATGTTTTGATCAACTGAACATAAATTACCTACCTTGGTGCTCCTTGAATTGTAAAGGCCTTGTCAGCATGCTGTTCTCCTAATTTGGTCATCACCTCGTACAATTTGTGACAGAGCTATCAGATTAAACAAAAAAAAAGCAGTTAAATGATGAAGAGGTACACACACACACACACACACATATATACATACATACATATCACACACACATACACACGTGTATATACATGGTAGTGGAAGAAATAGAAAACAGAGTTTAAAAAAATTATAGTGTAGGGAGGGCTGATAAGGTCTATCTTGACATGGTTGAAAAACAGGAAAAGATGGTGGTGCACAGCAAAAATACTGTACAAAGAAGAGCAAAAAAATCTTGAACACATATTTATAGACACAAATCCATAACAAGATGAAGGGAGTGAAACTCTAACGCGTTTCGCATCTCCCTCTGCACTTTGTCAAAGACTACACTTTGATAAAGTAGAGAGGGAGGTGCAAAACGCGTTACAGTTTCACTCCCTTCATCTCTATTTGTACTAACGTTCATTCTACAGTAAGAAAATTAAATATAATAAAATTACCCCAATAAGATAATAAAAGTAGCATACATAGCTTGAATTTTAATAGAGGCTCTTATCAGAAAACAAAAGTAAAATCATGCAGGCTTATTTGTTTTTTTTAAAATATGTATAAATATGGCATCTTTGGAAAGCCTGAATTTACTTAGGCAATGACAATACAGCAGCTTTGCTTACTGAAATGTACACCTTGAATTGAAATATAGACTCTAATCCTGTGCCAAAATGACGACTCCTCCATAAACAAGAGAGCTACATGTAAGCAGCTTGTGCAAAATGGAGCAAATCGCACTCCAGGGAGAAACAATTGCTAAACGCATTTCCATAAAACTCCTGA
Source organism: Ascaphus truei (assembly GCF_040206685.1). Taxonomy (NCBI): domain Eukaryota; kingdom Metazoa; phylum Chordata; class Amphibia; order Anura; family Ascaphidae; genus Ascaphus; species Ascaphus truei. The sequence goes on from NC_134484.1 coordinate 331,885,536, forward strand.
GCGGACGGGCACAGGAGACTCTAAACACTGCAGATTACAAATATGCCCTTGTATTCCTGTAGTGACTTTCATGCGTGTACCTTCCGAGTTACAAAGCGGAATAAATCCAATTGTTTCTCAGCTAGACCTTATAAAATATAAAAAGGGATTCTAATGCAATGGTAAAGGAAGGTTAGGCTTTCTTGATAAAAACTCCCATAGGCTTCTAATGGAAAGAAAACAAAACTAGCAGAGAAAAATGTGGGTGGAAAATGTGTTATATAAGCAGACATCAATTTAAGAACTCCGTAATGTAATACAATTTTAGCTTATTTTCATAAATAAATAAAGCAACGAAGTCAAAAAGGACCATGGAGTGGGATTCTGCCGGTGCGTTTGTGCCATAAGGGACACTTCACCGGAGGGAATAAAGATCACCGCCAACTCCCTTTCTGCACCCAGGTCATGTGAGTTCCTATTCAATGATAGATGGGAGGAATAAAAACAAAATGGGGGTTGGGGGTGGTAACAGATAGGTATATGAGTAAATGACAGGAGGGAAAGGAGAGATTGGAGTAACAAAAAATCAAAGAATGGAAAAGGCAGAGGCGAAAAACCAACGTGCTAAGTTAGACGGAATGAGGGCGTATGGAGCGCTACAAATAAAAATTTTATTGCACTTCACTTGCCATACACTATGTGTCCTGAAAGGTTTCAAAAGGGTTGAACAATAAAATATCAATACAATGTATGAGTATCACATAGTGCTGTAAAGTTCTAGTTTATTATGTTTTTGTTATTTCATGTTTTCTTAGGTTTGTTAGATTTTCACAGGTTTGCTAGCCATGTATTACCATGGTTGTCTTTAAAAGATGTAAAAAGTAGGAATAAGCTTCAAGGGATCCACATCAAAGTGAATTAGAAGCACAAAAGGGCTGCACTATGAGACTTATTCTATACACTGCGATACCACCGATCCGTCATAGTCTAAATGTAAGTCCATACAGATGTAGCAAAACTGAACGTCTCCGGTGCCACAGCTGCTCGCCATAATGCGGATGCGGTAATGCGGAAGTGGCACCAAAGGATTAACCCTGTGGGGGTCCCATTCAGAAGCATGGACCTCCAACTGCAGCGCGATCACAGCAGACACTGTCCCAAGCACCGTAGGCTTTAACTGGTTCATCTGCACCACTGGGGACAGTAGGTGTTACTACAGCTGTATGTCTGTTGTGATACGCCACCTAATATCTTCCTTATAATTATAAGGAACTCAGCTTTCTTTGTTTATTTTATAAACATATGACATATTAAAAATATATACATTCAATAATTTAAAGAGATCTACAACAGACATTTGCATTAACTGCATTTATAAACATATACATTGAGGATGGTGACAATGTTGATGATGTCATATATACATAATGGTATGAAGTCATTTCAATATCATTAATAGTGAATAGTGCTGTGTTAGCCCATACAATAGACAACAACCCTACTGTTGAAGTCATACCTTGAATCACTAACTTGTTGTTAAAGATAAAAAAGAAGCAAAACAAATCTGCTTGAAGAAGGCATCATTGTGGTCCCGAAAGCTTGCACTCTTTTAAACTACAATGTAGCCATTAAAGGTATTTCTTCTACCCTATAGAAGATCATTATTACAAACTTATAACTTAAATATGTGCAAAGTTCACTGACAAATAGGTCTTAAAAGGCACTGAATATGAAGGGCAATCTTGAGTTGCCTGTTTGCTATTTGTAGGAATAAAAACTTGTTCATCAATAGAACTCTGCAAAATAAAGTATTGTTAACTTTGTGCAGCTGAAAATGAATCCATCCATACATCACTCACCCCTGTGATTTCCTTATGGAACTTTGCCTCCAGGCCAGTTATATTCTGAAAGGTGTTGACATAGAAACCAATTCGCCTGGATGATCAGAGACAGGGTGAGAGGTGGGAAAAACAGAGAAATAGGAGAGAAATCAGCATTTCCCTTTGTTTATAAAAATGAAAATGACATTTTCTCCTTACACATTCCTTAGGCTGCATCCTCGCTAGCGCTGAGCTCGCTGAGCGGGTGGTGCTTGGCGAGGTGACTTGGATATAAATATATATGCAAGTCCCCGCTCACGCGATGCGCGCGTGCATACAGTACGTGCATGCACACACCCTCACCGGCGCTCTGCGCTTAGATAAACAAAAATGTTATACTCTCTAGCGCGCTCAGCTTCCCCTGCATCGTAACCCCCCGCTCTCCAAGCATGAGCAAGCTCAGCGCCAGCGGGGACAAAGCCTTAGGCTAAGGCCCCGGTAACTCCGCTGCAACGCGCGCCCGCGAGATTGGCGGCACGTGCAGCCGATTCCCTGGTCTGCAGCTCACTGCAGGAAGAGAGACCGGGGGGGGGGGCGTGGCGGGGGAGTGACAGGGGTGCAGCCATGATGTCACCCGGCAGGTTCGCCCTCATTGGCTGGACCGCCGGGGGGCGTGCCGTATCGCTCGTCGCGAGTCCTGCTCTCAATTCTTTTGAGAGCAGGAGCAACTCTCGCCCCAGCGCTGCGGTCCCCCCTCGCAGCGGGCCCGGCGCCATTGAGGGGAGGGCTCTCGTCCGTGCAGCGTCAGCCACAGCGGACACTGTAGTAGGCAGCGGGGTCAAGGCCTTGTTCACTGCTCGCTCTCAGATTAAAGGTAAAGACAATGTTAAGACATAGAACCATATTTAATTGCTACGCAGTCTTGTGCAGTAAAGCACCTTCTCATGCTGGAAGACACCTGGATTGACTATCAACCTTCTATGGTGTCTTCTAGAGCCTGGATGGTGCCTCATGGCAGAAGACTGCTTAGTATATATAGCCCATAGTTTGTTCACATGCCTGTTTTGCATTGGAAAATACAGTTTAACCTTTTGTTGGCTGTATACTTGACACATTCTCTCCTTAGTTTCAGAGCGCAAGATCTAGTAAAATGTTTAAAAGCTTTCAAAATGTTAATAAGAAATTCAAGTGTTGGTTTTTTTTTGCCAGAAATATACTCGTTTACGCATTGCTGCACATGTTTAAGTTACAATAGCATGTCACTGAATTTATGACAATTATAACTAAAGTCTAGAGATGTTTAAATGTGTCTAAGATTCACTTCACAAAAGTTCCCTTAGGTGTCCCTGCAATTTGTAAAGTCAAATTTTTGAGCTATGGCTATCACTTCTTTTTTGCGCGGTCAAAAAAATATTTAAAAAATGTGTGAATCTCTTCAAATTCCACCAAAAATTCTAAAGATTTGTGGATGTTGTGGTCAAAAGTGTTCTCCAAGAAAGGTATTTGTGGTTAGCAGTTATCTGTGAATATCCAAAATATGTAGCAAAAGTGTTTAAAGAACCACAAATCAACATTTTGTAGTATAGGCAGTGATAAAACTGACTTTTTTTTTTATTATTAAAGACCTTTCTACAACAGGTTAATGTTTGTTATTGAAATGCTAACACCCTCACCTTCTTTGACTTGCATAATTATATTTTGTTAAAAATAAAATAACTATAGAAGATACAGTACATGGAAAGTAGACGTGTTCGTTTATCCTCCCTTGTTCTGCATTTCTGCAAATTCTTCTATTGAAGAATTGCTTGAAATTAAATATAGTGTGAAAATGAAGAAATGTTTTGAGTGCAAAGGTCATCAATTGACAATAATTGCATTTTTTTTAAGCATGTTCTTGTATAGCGCTGCTAGTTTTACGTAGCGCTTTACAGAGACATTTTGCAGACACAGGTCCCTGCCCCATGGAGCTTACAATCTATGTTTCTGGTGCCTGAGGCACAGGGAGATAAAGTGACTTGCCCAAGGTCACAAGGAGCCAACACCGGGAATTGTACCAGGTTCCAGATTTTAAATCTGCCGTGTTTAGTGCCTATTTTCTTTCATAAAAACTACTAAATTGAAAAATGTCTTAGCTTGATATTGCTTGATAGGATAATCCAACCTAAACTGAGTGGTTCAGGTTATCATGCATATGTTATTATTACATAATGTGTGCCATTGTATCCTGTGTCTATTTTAAAAACAGATTTCTGGAATTCAGCAATTTAATTTAAAAAATGTCTTGATAAACCAAGCCAACAGTCTATTTACGCTCAATTTGGAGCTATGTGAACTTTCACGAAAATTGCAAAAAAAATGTAAAGTCTAAGAGATAACTGCAAAAATTTTTTTTGCAGCGTAACAATTTCACAAATTTAGTAGATATATACATTAGCCACTGATGTTGGAACACAGATGCACCCTGAACATCTGTTACACTCATTAAGTAATTTAAATATTGTGATGCGCAATGTGCAATAACAATAAGTCAGACCCTTTTAGCTTGATCAAACTGTTGTCAGTCACTTTGCTTAATCAAAATATTGTATCAGTCACAGTGATTCATTTTGTTACCAATTTACTTCTCTGTCCATAATATAGGTCATATATTCTGAGTTAGACTATGTCATAAAACACTTCTCGGGCCAATAACTTGAATTGGTTGTAAAGGCGTAGTCCTGTGCTTAAAGGTGTCTTATGCCATAGCCCTGCTTAGTAATATGGGCCTACTGTATATAACTGCCCTCATCTCTGATCACAGCCCAAATTTACTAAGCAGTGCTACTCTACACTTAGGGCCCAGTGAAGCGAATATGCCATAAAGTGTGTTCCAGCAGTGGGAGGTGTCTTATGGCATACATTAGCACCGCTTGGTTAAAATGCTTCTATAGTAGCTAACTGCTTGCCTCCTACACTCCTCTCAAAGCCGTCTTCTCGGTATTCCACATGTTTCTAGTGCTCTTTGATCCCTACATTTCGAACCCCCACAAAGCTCCAACTCTCCCCATCTTCAAGGCACTCCTGAAAAATCTCCTTTACAATACAATAAAGCACTTCCTTACCACCACTATAAACAATTACCCTCATAATTTGGCCCTATAAACGTAGCTTTTCCTTGTAATTCTTCTGTCACCCAAAACACTACTTATGGGAAGATCCACAAAGCTCCATTAGTGACTTAAGACGTTAATTTCAGTTAACGTCTCGTTAAGTGCTAACGAGGATCTTCAAAGCTCCCTAACGAGATGTTAATGGCTGTTTTACCGCAATGAAGTTCACGTAAGATAAAACTTTTACTTTCTCAGTTCATTGCAGTCAGGTTCCAAAATTTTAATACCACCTATTACCTGGACCATAAGGAAGGCAGCTCCTCTTGTAAGTCTGTATTGAAATCTTCAAATACTTTCTGAGCCTTCTGAAACTCTTCTTCTGCCTGCAGTTAATATACATACATTATTTTTGTGTGGCTGGTTACATATAAGCTGAATCATATCACTTTTATTAGGCGTAGATGTTCTGTAATTATGGTATTTAGGTCTCTCTAACTACTAGATCATGGAACATTCTAATGTTATCGCAGCCAAGCTGACCAAGAATAATGAAATTGAAGCTTAGTCTTCATTTTTCTTTGACTATGTAAATATATTGCTGTTTGTCAGGATATAGGGACATTCATTTATTCAGAGCGATTTAGTATGTAACATTTTATCTTCGCACACATTATTGAAAGTAGCATGTACAGTAACTAAAGAAATGACACTTGATTATGAACTCTGGGAGGCTCAAAATACTGACATACAGTAGGAATTTCTGCGCTAGAGATATGTGAACTGGATGTGTTTTCGTTTGCAAACCGTTTGGCAAATTTTAGGTACGTACTGCCAATTCCGAAGAAATTTCACGAGTTGTATTAATTTTATTCTTTTTTTTTTTTAAGTGAAAACTTTTGCCATTTTTTTTAAATTGACAGTTCTTTATTAACCTTTTTTTTTTTTCAACTACTGGAAATCACATGATCATCATGCCTGGCACATTATCATGTGATCTAAGGGTTCCATTCCATCATATATATATATTTTTAACGGCAATTTCAGTTTGCAAACATTTCAAGCATCTCTACTTAATGCTCTTACAGTATTTATCATACAAAGTGGCAGAAAGGTCTACTACTGTATATGCAGACACTAGCACTCCATCAGACAAAGAAACCCGGTTCCACTTTCCATACATTATAGAGCAAAACAATAAAAGGGCATCAAGTTTCCATTCTTTTAATTCATCTGTTATAATAACTGATATGAACAATAACAGCTGTTACTTGTCCCAGGGGTATGTACGTAGCCTTTGCTTTGCCTGTGGCACTTCTCTACCCGTCATAAAATAAAGGACCAACTGACAAGATTCTGGCTGTATTACTGTACTAAATGACTGGAAAAATAAAGCATATTTTGTTCTTATGAAAATTGCCAGACAAGTAGAACTGAAAGGCTCTAATAATTATTTCACCTACAGAATACAAAAAGCTTCCCTTACTTTCTTTATAAACTATGTTTCTGCCCTGAAGCTGTGGAATGTGGTAAAATTAACACTGTACAAATCTGTGGTTACTTTAAGACTTGTGTAGTTAATGGGAGTATCAGGTGCGCTAAGCCATACCGGCGTGTGATATATGTAGTTCTCATTCTGGCTAATAGCTATAAGCACAGATGTCAAAGCCGAACGGTATTGCAACCCGTGGTGAAATGGTGTGTAGCGTTACCCCTTTCTTAAGCGCGCCTGATTCAAAACAGTGTCCGCTTCTTCCGCTGATGGTTTGTGTATGTCCCACTGCAGCGCTCCACAGATTGCAATAATGTTGGATACATCTTTAGATACAGTATGTGTGAATTACATTTGCTTAACTTCATGATCAATTCCACCATTTTTCACAATAGCAACTTCTTGAAATCTGATACATTTTCTAACAAATCAATAGATTATCAGAAGAAAAAACCCAGGATATGGCCAGTTAATGGTGGTGATCAGAAATGAAAGTGAAGGTTATACGACTTTTTATGTACTGTACTGAACAGCTGCCGCTGCCGTTATTCAAATATATCACGGCGACGATTTCGTTTGCTCTGCTCTTCCCCTCGCAGCATGAACGCAGCCAATCGCCCCAGGCATCCGCGCTTATCGCGATTGCTTCGTTGAATTTCATGGATTCTGTTTCTTTGTGTGCAATGAAATTAATGAATTGCAATGTGTACAGTATTGTGCTACTGTGTCAATTTAAGGTGTTTAAAACCAGAATTCTAAAATGCCATTTTCTGCACTCACCGCCCTTGCGTCTTAAGGCGGTAAGGTTGGAAGACATCCCGCGTCATGACATCGGTATTCCGATGTACACAACGCGTGATTTGTTTTGAATAACGGCCTCTGCAGCTGTAATTGAATATATTGCAAAATTGGTTGTATTGAATGATTTTTAGCGGAAACAATTTTTTTGTAAAATTCATTTGAAACATTCATTTAATTGCATATCATCAAATGGAGAAAAAAAACTCACCTCTTTTGTGTTCTCCAGATAATTATTTGCACATTTGAACTATCAGAAACAAAACTTACATAAGTAGAGAGGCAGAAAGCAAAGGTCAAACTTTTTGTGGAATTAACACAAACTACACAGATTTAAGGATTAGACAATCAAATGAGGATAAATCCCTTCTCATCCGTATTCTTTGCGTATCTATGCCCATAGCTACTTACCTCCCATATAGCAAAAACAAAAAGGCAGAAAATATGGAATCTCCAGTAAGGTTTCTGTTTTCATTAACAGCGTGTTTTTGTTTTCCTTTACCTTAGTGATTCTTCCCTCATCTTTCCTCTTGGAGTTCTGTAAGGATTCCAAGTGATGTCTGGCACTATCGTAATCAACCAGCTTTCGGCTCCGCTTGGAAATCCGATTCTGCAACAAGTTTTAAGCACAACACATGATAAACAACTTCAAAGCTGAAATTTCACATAAAGTTTCTCATAGATGTTTCATGTTAGGCCGTGATTATACCGAAAACGCGCGTGACGCCAAAACAACTAGCATAAATACAATTAAAGTGCTCATACGGATGGCGACGGTCGCTGTGCGCTGGACTGCAAAGCGGACGGCTGGGGAAGGGACTTCCAAATGTGTTTTTCTCTGGAGACGGCCATGTCACGCGAGCGGTTAAGCCAATGAGGGCGAAAAGCTCACGGCCACGCCTCCGCCAAGCCTCCTCGGTATAATCAAGATACCGCTCGGCGGCAGCACAGGGTGATGTCACAAGATAGCGCTGCCGGCCTGCAGCTCTTGGTATAATTGAGGCCTTAGAAAAAAAAAACATGTACAACTTGCATCTGGCTACTGAAGGATTAGCTCAGTGGTAAGAATGCTGCCTTTGAAGCAGATGAAGTCCGGTGTCAGCTCTCCTTGGGGTAGATCCTCAGAAGTCTGTTAAACCTGGGCTACCAATTTGATGTTACCTAAATACTCTAGGTTTCATGAGCATCCACAAAGCTAAAAACATGCTCGTTAGCGATCTCATTAGCACACCATATGAAGTTATCCCTGCCTTGAGTTAGCTTCAAATAACATGACATTAAGCCAGTCTTACCCATATACAGTATGGCATTCATTCCATGCAGACCCTGAATAAGTGTTTAATTAAAATATAAAAAGAGAACACAGGAGAGGGAAAGAACTTAGTATATAACAATATGATAGTTAAATCAAACCTAGCTGTGGTGTTACACTAATCCAGACGCTGTAAAATACCTATTTCAGGGTCTGGATGTGAGTAACGACACCTTTAACTATGACCTAACTAACGTAACATTAAATCCCTATGTGAAGTATAACAGAGCTCTTAGGAAATGCGTTGTTAGAGGGAACACCTCTTTTGCATAACATTCGTACTAATGTCCATTATAGTAACGCAAGTGTTTGTCACCTCTGAAAACAGCTCTTAATGCATTGTTACTGAGCTTTGAAGATGCCTGTTAGCACTTAGCGAGACTTTAACTGAATTTACTGTAATGTATCATTAACTATTTAACAGACTTCTGAATATCTACCCCCTGTGATTTCGGGCAAGTCATTTTATCTCCCTGTGCCTTGGGCACCAAAATTAGATTTTAAGATCTCCTGGGCAGGGATTTACTCTGCCAGCAAAATTATGTTACAATACTGCATATACTGTCAGTGCTACATACGAAAAATGATAATAGTATTAGCTCAATATTAGCAGATGAGAGAAATGAGGCGAGAACCTTGGCAAAGTTGACACAGTATTAAGTCACAGCATACTTTTTCTTTATTTTCCCTGACAAAGTATCATGTATAGTGTACTTCAAATTAATGTGGCTGTTGCTAATGAAATCAAGATAATACACCAGGCAATCACCCCCTCCTTTCTGCACATACAGTAACTGTTCTGAAATTACATTTTTTAATAATATAAAGTGTAGCCCTGCAGTGATACAGATGTAGCCAGACTTATTTCCCCTGCTGCTGTAGGAAGCTGCAGGAATGCGACAACAGCATCCGGAAGATAATAGACTCTCTGGCACTTTACCCAGAGCCACAGCATTTTGCTTTTTTTTTTGCAGTGGCTCAGTGGAAGGTAATTCTGACGACATCTGTAGCAATATATCAACGTACTGTAATTGCTATTGCTCAATGTGCCACCTTACTATTCATGAAATATATCAATAGAAGTCAAGATGTAGTTACATGCACACATCAAACTTTCTGGGCATACCTTGTTCTCACATTCACCGGGATTCACTAAACTCCGATGAGGTTTATCACATTGCAAACGTCTGTCAACTGCAATTCACTTCAATGGTTGCTCATGTGGGATCATGGTGTCGTGTGTTAACCCACATTGGAGCTTCAAACCCATTGTTTCTTCTGCATAAAAATCTGCCAGGTCTGAGGTAGCAGATACATATCAATAATGAATGCCGTGGCTTACCAGCTCTATCAGGGGTGTCATGTTACTTACTGTATTGTTAGTGATGTTAGTTTAGGACTGTATTAATTCCTTAGTAGATTGTAGGCGCAAGTTAAGCATGGATGTACCATGCCTAGCTAGACACTTGAGCTATTAATGGGTCAATATGGTAAAATGTAATAAAATATGTATGTAGTTTATGTTTATTACATACTTCAGGTTTCTAGGGATATTTTGAGTATGAAGTGGCCATCGTTTACACAGTCAAGATAGGCTTAATGCCACCCTGGTGTAGTATTTGAAATTTGAAAAAGTAACATCTATAATTACTCATGCTTGAACGTACCTTGTTAAAAATATTACCAACATTTTGCAGCGTTTAAAAGCCTCTGTTTTACAGCTGGCAATATGCCGTTGGCGAATAGGTAAGTTAAAAATAATTGCTGATATTTACAGATATTAATGTTCAACTTTTAATTAATCTCCCCCAATGAATCTACATTTCTCCAGGACTTAGTACTGTAATATTTCTAACACCTTATTTCATGGAGCTCCTAACATTCACTGTTGGCAATATCTGACGCAGAAAGCGTTAATCTACATAATAACTGAATTATAAAAATAAATGATTTTTAGGCAGCATTGTTCCTAGGGTAGTAACATTTACCCCCACACTGAGTACATGCCTGAAAGAGCTTAGCTCTTGTGCATGAAACAACGCATGTCTAAGCCACAAAGTAACCACTTCTGCTTGTTCAATACAACAACAGGAAGTGATGAATAACTTGAAATAACAAAGACAAATGAATTTAAAGAGAAAAAAAACCTCTGGGGTGAGTAAACAAAAGCAAACACGATATATTTCTTTGGTGAAGCATAACAATCACAGTCCCTGAGGCACATTCGTCTTAAAACTGGCATTAATATTTAATCTACTTTGCATTGGTTTATTGCGGATGCATTGCAAATTACAAGACATACGGTAGCTGACTGGCTGTGATTACATGCCTACAGTATACACTGCCGGAGACTTACATTGTTAATAATGGTAATGAACTCTGTCCTTCACATCAGTCCCTGTGCTCTTTACATAATTTTACATCTCATGCTGTCTGTTAAATATTGATGCAACGGTGTTCCCCCCTGCTCTCCCCCCTCGCATATCGGGGCCATTACTGGGTGTATGTGGTGCATACCTGTTGGTAACAAGAAGGCTGAGCCGTCCACGGTAACTTTGGGACTCAGGAACAGGCTTCTGGGGTCCATACACCACATAATACTTACCAATGCAGCGCCTCCATCTGCCGTAGGCTCCAGGGATATGGAGGCGATCTCCCACGGTAGAACTGTAACTCTCCCCCCAATTAAATCACACACATGAGACAGGAGTGTATATTGCAAAACAGGAACGGGTTTATTACTACTCTTATTGCAGTAATACAAGTTCTCAGCAGTCACCTGCCGGATCACAGTCTTTTCTCTCAGATATCACCGGAAATAGTCCCTGGAAAGTCACTATGGGCCTAGGGCACCCGCAGCCATCCTAGCTCTTCCCCACCTCCCTAGCAGAGGTATAGTCACTCTACTCCCCGGAGGGAAGAGCACATGGGAAGGCCCCAATCTCAGGCTCCCAGTCGTGACCTGCCATCCTCATGGGGAAGGACAACCACCCAACTTTAGGGCGGTCCTGTCCTTAAGCATCTCGTTGGCCCAGCCACAACAGGATATGCCACCCCGTGCCATCACTCAAGCGCAGCACCAATGGATGAAGGGGGAAAACCCCATGATAACTACAGGCAAATCTGTGAACACCAGGGTTTACTGCCAGCCCATTGGGTAGATTTAGTAGCAGGGGGTACCCCGCTACACTGAGATCATCATTCTGTAGCGTCTTACAGCCTTAAGGATGCCATTAGCTCAGGGCCAGACTTTGACCTGCTGATGCCCTATTGCAAACTCTGTCAAGTTTAAAAGGCCCCAAAAATTTGAAATACATTTATTATTCTGAAGGAGGCGACCATTGAAAAGGTACACATGAAACTGAAACGAATGAAAGCATTATAGAGGCATTGTTATATATAAAGATGACGGTGTAACGTTAAAATGAACAGTGTTTGCACATCACATTAATTTTAGTATTAAAACATCTTGTTTCATGATGCTCATGATGCTTAGGGTCGCATTTGAATGAAAATGTCCATATTTATAGAGAATTTTTTCCCATGTCCTCTTTATTTATCATCCGATTAAAACATTTGAAATGCGTTAATTTGTTTCTATTTTTGAGGCCCCTCATATTGTGAGGCCCTAAGCTGTACCTTAGTTACCTTATGCGTAAGTCCAGCGCTGTATTACACTAGTTGCATATATAAAAAGTGTAGCTGCACATAAAGGAAGGGTAGATTCCTGATCTTCCTATTCTTACTTTTCATGCTTGCCGAGTCTGACTACTAAACATTGGAAACTAGAGATCACCGCTGCGTCACATCACCGTGAACAATTTCACTAGTGTTCACAATAATTGCACCTCTTTAAATCTAGTAAATGGCCTAGAATATATATATATATATATATATATATATATATATATATATATATATATATATATATATATATATAGTGGTCGACAAATCACCAAAAAATCTACTCGCCACCTAGTACCACACGTGTGCTGCTTGGGGCAATAGGAGCTCGCCACGATGTTAAATCCACTCGCCCGGGACGTGCAAATTTATAGGTTTGTCGAACACTGTATATATATATATATATATATATATATATATATATATATATATATATATATATATATATATATATATATATATATATATATATATATATTGTATGTACCGGATGTATTTTTTACAAGTAAATAATATTTGGGGATACATTGTTGAATTGTCCTACTGTAATTTAGACAATTTACCTAATTTGTATCCTGAAACATGAGCAGCATTTTTAATTGTATGAGGATTTATCATCTGCAAAAAACAGGAGTGTAGTAGAGGAAAAAAATAATTGAAAGGGGTTCTTCAACTGGAACAGGCTGATATAATTGTTACTAATGGGGCCAAGCATTACAACAAGGTTCTCTGACTTGATTATGTTATCAAATTGGAATAAATACAGACTTTAAAATGTTCCATCTACTTGGGAATCCACTGAAATATATACTGTTATACATAATCTAATCCATTGTATGATTTACAATAAAGTACTGAACCAAACAGAATAAGTCTGGGCATACAGTATGTAGAATACTACACAAAGTTTTGACAAACTTTGTTAAGCAGTGTTCAGATGATGTTTACTACAACATACAGTAGATACTACAACAGGTTTATATAAAGGCTGTACACTCTTCTGCCCCTTCTAACATCTCAGCCCTAGTTTCTCGCTATACTGTACACTGCTATATGACTCTTGTGTTCTGCCCAAGGATGTCTTCTGTCTACCACTTTGTATTTTGAGCCCTCTCCCACCTAAAACCTTTCTCACTGCCTGCCCCACACCTCTGGAATGCCCATCCCCTCAAAATCCGACTGGCACCCTCTCTCTCCATCTTTACGACCTATGTAAAATCACACCTCTTTAATGAAGCATATGGGTAGCTCGCTGACTGGTACTATACATCTCAGATGCACTGACTTGAACCCTTGCAGACGCACTTACCAGAATGCCCTCCTTCTGTCTCTGTGTTCTCCCTAATTAGCACTTCAATTGTAAGCTCTTCGGGGCAGGGACCCCCCCTTCCTTTTGTTACTGTCATGTCTGAAGCTCTTATTACCATTATGTGTTATATTATTATGTCACGTGTATTACTGCCGTGAAGCGCTATGTAGCTGGATGGCGCTATATAAATAAAGATATACATACATACAACAGCTGTCCATATAAACCACAATTTTTCAGTAAAAAAATACTAATGCCATTTTAAAATCTCCTACATATGCCCAGATATACACAAGGGTGCTAAAATGGGAGTAAATATCTGATAAAGCTTAGCACCTTCTTGCGGATCTACACTACCGACACGTTTAATTCGTGCACGGCTAGCACCGCAAGCCGGGGGATGCCCCGGCGTGCTAGCCGCACTCCCTCAGCGTGCCGCGCATCACCGATGCGCGGTCACGCGTCATCGGGTGCCTGCGCCCCCTGCACGCGCGTCCAGGGCTCCCCGAGGGAGCCCTGGTGTCCCGCGATGTGGGGGACGGCGGCAGGGGGTTCCGGGGGACCCGGCGTCCCGGCAGCGGGAGGGAGAGCGCCCCGATCGGAGGGCGCTCTTCCGCTGCTTCGGCGCGCGCCCGGCACCCTCCGGCGCGCGCCAGGTTACTGCTGCGGCCGAGAACGGGCAAATGCTCGAATAAACTCGGCCGCAGCAGTAGGCATATATTGGGCCGGATACATCAAACTTCATTAAAGTGGAGTTAATATCGCACCCGTTAAAAATAAAATGACGAGTGTTATTACCTCAATATTACGATGGGATTCACCAACATTGCAGTAATAATTTAGCAGGTGAGATGTTCAGCCAAAATCACAAAGCGGGAATTAATGCAGCCATTGTAATGTGTTAATTACCCACATCGCGATTATATTTCTACCATTGGCTTCTGTAATATACATTATTACAGATGCCTATGATAGAAATAACATTAATCCGTTTGATGTCTGTGGTTACCAACGTATATCACAGGCACCAAAGGGGTTAATACATTAAAATTATGACACTACCATACCCGTTGCCCCCATTAGTGGCTAGTAAAGCATTGTATTAAAAGCATTGGCCATTATATACATAGGAAAGACAGGGATAACTCCAGCCTGGACTAGTTGATAACGTATTTGCTGTATTTCTGCCATTCATCCTTTTCTGATTAATATAGGAACCTGATGTATGGTAGCTTTTACCTAAAAATGCAGCATGATGCCTGTTTATTATCAAATCCGATACTTGTAACAGGTCCGATAAAAAGTGCTTTATTTTTGGTGGTGTAACGTTGATGTATTGCACAATAAAAACAAGGCCCTTTTTTTGGCGCTAGTAGTACATTTTTAGGTTACTGCAGCTTGATTTATTTGACTCATTGTGCTGTATATTAAATGTTATGTACAGTGTGTCATGTCTGAAAGTTGGAGCACATAGCTGCACCTGGCAGATTTTGAATTCTGTCCTAATAACATATGCAGTAAAATGTTCCGTTTATTGTACAATGTAATCAGGTTTTTGCTACTAAACCATAATTTTACTATAAATAATTACATTAAGGAATGGGCTGAGTGCACATGAATTATAATACAAGAAGCATAATTTCTACCACTGATTCATCCAATAGCTGGCCAAGTATCACACTGAATTAGCTTCACAATCTCACTAACAACACAACATTATTGGATCATTTTAAAGATGTTGGTCTGATGCTGACTCCTGAAAATATGACCTGTTATGGAGATTATTTTTGGTTTCATATGTTTATGGGTGGGTAGTGTCTTTGCTTAATTTAGGCAAAAGATCAGCAAAAACCTCTCATGTTTATATACAAAGTATAAAACAAACAAATAGAAATAATTATACACCAAAAGTGTCAATTTTTCAGGACGCAGCATCAGACCAAAGTTTTTGCTATTTATAATTCAATTTGTATTTCTAAACTGATTTGTAAATGCTGGCTTATTTATAACTTTTTGAAGTGAAACTTCTTTCGTGGCACCTAGTCCTGATAGAACAAAACTGGATAGATGGGGGGCGAAATGTGAAACGGAAGTGACGTCATGTAATGGACACCGCTCCGCTCACACGTCCCCTGTCACATGCGGCGGCGGTGGCGTTAGCCACCGGCGCCACTCCTAATCGCTGCCGCATCCCCACACTTCCCCACACACCCGGCTGCTGACATATGCAGCGGCGATAGCCTCCGCCGCTCCTAACGGCCCGCCTGTTCCACGACCGCTGCCATGCCGCGCATGCGCAGTTGTGATGGCGCCGCTGACGGATGCCACACATGCGCAGAAGCGGCTGGCAGCGGCGTTGTTCCACCCACACGCTCCTAACGCCCATTGGCAGCGGCGCCATTCAACCCTCCACTGACGCAGGCGTTCGCGGGCCCCCTGCGGGGTTGTGTTTGTGCAGAATTTGCGTGCGGGGGGGGGGGTGGGTGTGTGTGCAGAATTTGCGTTGGGGGGGGAGAGAGGTGGGGGGGGAGAGAGGTGGGGGGGAGAGGTGGGGGAGGAGAGAATGGGGGGAGAGAGAGGGGGGGAGAGGGGGGGAGAGGTGATGCGCAATGTTACACCCTGCCCCTGGCTGCAGCTGGACACATACACACTGACTGACCCACCCACACCCCCACACATACTGACTAACCCTCCCACACCCCCACACACACTGACTGACCCACCCACACCCCCACACACACTGACTGACCCACCCACACCCCCACACACACTGACTGACCCACCCACACCCCCACACATACTGACTGACCCACCCACACCCCCACACACACTGACTGACCCACCCACACCCCCACACACACTGACTGACCCACCCACACCCCCACACACACTGACTGACCCACCCACACCCCCACACACACTTACTGACCCACCCACACCCCCACACACACTGACTGACCCACCCACACCCCCACACACACTGACTGACCCACCCACACCCCCACACACACTGACTGACCCACCCACAACCCCACACACACTGACTGACCCACCCCCACCCCCACACATACTGACTGACACACCCACACACACTGACTGACCCACCCACACCCCCACACACACTGACTGACCCACCCACACCCCCACACACACTGACTGACCCACCCACACCCCCACACACACTGACTGACCCACCCACACCCCCACACACACTGACTGACCCACCCCCACCCCCACACACACTGACTGACTCACCCACACCCCCACACACACTGACTGACCCACCCACACCCCCACACACACTGACTGACCCACCCACACTGACTGACCCACCCACATCCCCACAGACACTGACTGACCCACCCACACCCCCACACACACTGACTGACCCACCCACACCCCCACACACACTGACTGACCCACGCACACCCCCACACAGCACCCCCACACTCCTCCCCCACACCCCCCCCCACACATTCCCCCCCCCCACCCCCCCCCCCCAACCCCCCACATACCCCCACATCCCCACACACACACCACCCACACCCTCCTCACACACACACACACACACACACACACACACACACACACACACACACACACACACACACTGACTCACATACACACACTGACTGACCCACACTGACTGACCCACGCACACACACACACACACAGACTGACCCACACTGGCTGACACACACTGACTGACACACACTGACTGACACACACTGACTGACATACACACACACACTGACTGACACACATTTACACACACACTGACTGACACACATACACACACAAACACTGACTGACACACACACACACTGACTGACACACATACACACACACTGACTGACACACATACACACACACACTGACTGACACACATACACACACACTGACTGCCATACTTTGACTGACTGACTGACTGACTGACTGACATACACACACACACTGACTGACACACATATACACACACACTGAGTGACACACATACACACACACACTGACTGACACACATACACACACACACACACACACACACACACACACAGACATACATACACACACACACACTGACATACATACACACACACACACTGACAGACATACATACATACATACACACACACTGACTGACACACATATACACACACTGACACACACACACACACTGACTGACACACATACACACACACTGACACACATACACACACTGACTGACACACATACACACAAGGAATTCACACTTAGTGCAAATAGCTAATACAGGGGATGTGTGCCGAGCACGTGCATTATAAGTCAAATTTATTTGCGTTTTGTCAATGAAATTGTATTTTGATTTTTAATTAAAACATCACCAATACAAATGCAATTTCTGTGACAAAAGTCAAAGAAGTTTCACTTACTATGCGCGTGCACAGCACACACAGCTTTTTTTTTTTTTTTTTTTCAGCATTACTTAAGAAATTAGCTAGTAAAAAAATAGCAACCATATCCTGTGGATCAGGGTTGCGCAAACTGATTTTCTGGGAGGGGACACAGTGGTTAAAGAGGCCACGCGCTTCCCCGAAGGCATTTCAATTACATGCCGGGGAACCGCGCAAGGCCTCTATAACTTCACTTAACTTTGTGTTGGGCGACGTGTTGCCATGGTAAACAAGCGTCAAATGATGCAGCAGGGTCATTTGACGCCAGTGCCGAGCCAGGGGGGGGGAGGGTGCGAGCAGGGGGGAGAGCAGGCATGGGCGCACAGGGGGAATAGTTTGTGCACCCCTGCTGTAGATAACAGGTAGAGATGATCGAATCCACCCAACTTCGTTTTTCCCGGATTTCCCCGAATCAATCCGCCAAAAGATTGTTGAATCCGCGGATTGGAATCTACGAATCCGTCCACGGGTTGTATCCAGTGGTGGTTTTTGATGAATCCACAGATTAAAACCGACCAAATCCTTTTGTGGATTTTAATCCGTCGACGGGTTGCGGACTCTGCGGAGTGTATTGGTAATAATAAATACTCATCTGCAAAAGGCGAATCGACCCTTTTTGAGATGAATCCGCAGAAATCCGCTGAGCGATCCGCTGCAGATCCAAATCCGCCCCAAAAATGTGCCCATCTCTAATAACAGGTACAGTGCTAGATAAATACAGCCAACTAAACCTGATTATTAGTGATATATAAGGTAGTTGATAAGAAATATAAGATAATATAACCTTATGTTTAGTTATGACATATGCCAAAGTCATGCTTATTATGATAATATATAATGTTAAGAATTCTATTTTTACTGGTTTTAAAACATACATACGAACATAATAACTCTCGTAAAGCAGGATCCGTTTGAGACAATCTCGTCAATGCTGAAATTCCATGCTACCAATCCCCTTCAAATCCGGCCCACTTCCTGTCTAATAATGCCCCCCTCCTGCCATCGATCAAACTCAAACTCTCTAATCTAACTGCAGGTTGAGGAGGGCATGTCTTACATTTGTTTCGAGAAATCTCTTACTCCCAGCATTGGAGTTTAAAAGTAAATTTCTGAAAACCCTGAAAGTTACCATTAATTATTTGAAGAACATATGATGACTTATTCATGGAATCTGGGTAATCATAAATCATTTCCAGATCCGACTTCAGTTCAGAGAACGTACTGTCTACTGTCACCTCCTGCCTTCAGCAGCCCCCTTCCTGTCACTGGTCAGAGCAAAGCTCAGTATGCTGCCTTCCACTGTGGCCCGTAGAGGAAGTTCCGGGTGAGTGCATCACTTGCTCTGCCTTCAGATACTGTATGTCCTTACTGTTAGAATCAATCTATCAACGTCGTCTCCATGAATAAATCTAGACCCAACTATTAATACAATTTGCTGTCACGAGTGGTAGTGAGTTCCAGAGGTTGATTGTGCGCAGAGTTAAACGTTGTTCAGTTTTATTTGTTTTATATATGGCAGATTGTCATTTCAGTGTGTGCCCTTGGCTCTGGTGTCGTGTACATAACAGTTTTCTGTTTTTGCTCTCTAGACCATTTAGGATTTTGTATAAATCAGTCATGTCTCCTCTTAGTTGGCCAATTTCCAGGGTAAAGAGACCTAATGTTTTAGTCTTTTCCCATAGGGTAAATGCTACATGCATACTTTTATATCATTTTTTTCCCCGCCCTTCTTTAAGCTTTGTCCCGCTCTATAAGGTCCCTTTAAGATGGGATGACCAGAATTGTATGCAGTATTATAGATGTGGGTGAAATACTGCATTAGTGGAGATTAGAGCAGCAGCAAAAAAAGTGAGTGAAAATGTGTAAATTACTACACAATTGCCATTTCCCACAGCCAGACCTTTGTAATCCCTGTGAGACAAAATTGGTCAATTTTACACTGGGAATTATATACATATTTTTCAATGTTGTGTGTGCCGAGCATGCGCATTTTAAGTGAAACTTATTTGTCTTTTGTCACAGTTTTGTCACAGAAATTGTATTTGTGATGGTGATGTATTTAATTAAAAATCAAAACATAATTTCAGTGCCAAAACGCAAAGAAGTATGGCTTAGAACGTGTGTTTTAGTTATTTGCACTACTATATTTATAATAACTGTGAATTCCTGTGTGTGTGTCAGTCAGTGTGTGTGTGTGTGTGTGTGTGTGTGTCAGTGTGTGTGTGTGTGTGTGTGTGTCAGTCAGTCAGTGTGTGTGTCTGTCTGTCAGTGTGTGTGTGTCTGTCAGTCAGTGTGTGTGTCTGTCAGTGTGTGTCAGTCTGTGTGTGTGCAAGTGTCAGTGTGTGTGTGTGTTTGTGTGTGTATGTGCGTGTCAGTCAGTGTGTGTGTGTGTCAGTCAGTGTGTGTGTGTGTCAGTCAGTGTGTGTGTCCTGCTGTTGGTGTGATGGTGCCACCAGCGCAGGCGCGCCGAGTCAGAGCCGACACCTACTGCGCATGCACGCCGAGCACAGGAGGCCTCTGTGCATGCGCACCTTGCACGCCAAGCGCAGGAGGCCTCTGCGCATGCACGCCACGCGCACTGAGCATAGGAGGCCTCTGCACGGCAAGTGGAGAAGTCCTATGCGCATGCGAGCCATGCGCGCCGAAGGAAAGACAGGCATAGTGTTTTTGTGTGCATGCGTGAGCGCGATGGCAATGCGTGACAATGGCGCACGCCTATTAGTACACTGACATCACTCACGTTACGGTTTTTCGTTACAACGCAAGGATTTTTTTCAATGAAAACACAGCAAAGAAGTTTCACTTCAAAATAGGATGAATATCATACCACATTAGACTTTAGAAATTGTTGTACTCATTGGACATGTCTTTTTTTCCCCAACCTAAACAGCACATTACGATATCACGCAGGAAAAGTCTGATTTCTGGCCAATTATTATGTCATAAGAATGAGAATAATGACTTATATAAAACATGTTCATTTAACATGAGCATCAATGCATACAGCTCAACCCCGTTATAACGCGAACCGTTACAACGCGAATCCGCTTATAACGCGATGTAAGCGTGGCTCCCAATTTTCGTATTTATGAATACTTTACAGCACGATTATTGGTATCTTAAATACTTTATTGTACAATGCATACAATTATACATTATTTCTAACGCGATCCGCTTATAACGTGATGTGATTCTTTGGACCCAGCACAGCATTATAAAGGGGTTGAGCTGTATTTACATAGGTTCATATGTAACATACTTTTATCTCAGGGAACTGTCCTAGATATGTATCAAGTGTTAACAGGGCTCCATCCACTAATTTCTGGTGAAAGTCTTCCCAGAGTTCATCACATTTCTGCAAAGAGATTAAAAAAAAAGAAAAATTTAAAAATGAATAACCAATATTAGCACAACATGAAATTTGTTAGTAAAAACATCTGTACATACCAACAATATTGTTAATGACTATACAGTTAGTTTTGTTAGAGTTGGGAAAGCCAGGCTCATGTCTAGCCTGGAACTCGGTGGGAATGTTCAAAGGAATGCAGGCGATTTATCCTTAAACAGGTGTTCATTTGTTGCCAATAAGTTGTCATGTGCTTCTTTTGGCATCTTTGCATTAAGCACGTGTTATAGAATCAGCATCTACCCAGGTTAGTAAGAAACTCTGGAAGTGTCAGTAAGAAGAGTCATGGAGAAATTAAAATCCACAGATGATTTGGTTGGATGTATGAGTTGGCCCACCATTGTTTTAGTGGGGGAAAATACTCCAAGTATAATGGAAAGCAAACATTTTAGAAACGTTTCTAATATTCTACATGAAAAAATATTTTATCTAATATTTGCAAGTACTGTACGTGGAGACTCATAATATGGGAGTCTTTTCATTTCAAAGGGGTTCACAGCAAACATATTGCATTTTACAATGAAAATATGTGTTGTTATAAAACAATCTCTACTATTTTAGCGAAACAAACTTTAATTTATGGTGGTTAAATTATAGTCCATCTTGCTAATAGCTACAGTATATATGAACTTGGCCTCCATGAAAATGCCTAATACTTTGCAATAGTAACAGTCAGTTCTCTACAATTTGATTGTATGGATGAAAAATATTTTCTATCGATGGTTTTACAAGCTTTTCCTGATTAATTTACTCACTTATACTTTTGTGAAAGCTGCCTTGAGTTTGTTCTGTATTGTAGTTAGATCCACTGTATACAAGCATACCCCGCATTAACGTACACAATGGGACTGGAGCGTGTATGTAAAGTGAAAATGTACTTAAAGTGAAGCATTAACTTTTCCCCACTTATTGATGCATCTACTGTACTGAATCATCATATATGTGCATAATTTATGTAAATAACGCATGTGTAACAGGCTTTATAGTCTCCCCGCTTGCGCACAGCTTCGGTACAGGTAGGGAGCCGGTATTGCTGTTCAGGACGTGCTGACAGGCGCAGGCGTGAGCTGCCGTTTGCCTATTGAGCGAGATGTACTTACTCGCGAGTGTACTTAAAGTGAGTGTCCTTAAACCGGGGTATGCCTGTAGAAGGTCTGTCTGTTTCTACTTGGTATTGCCTTGTAAACCAAGGCTAGATCATTTTCAGCTCAGGTCCAGCATTTTAAGGCCTTCCAAAATCAAAGTTTATTATTGAAAGCAACTAAATATCTGCTGGAGTGGTATGTATAACATAACACCTGGGGGCCTATGCACTAAGTGCCGATAAGCCACTTATCAAAGCCTTTTCGCCAAAAAGGCCTACTGCGATTCCGTAAGCCCAGAAAAGTCGCCGATAAAAGCCCTTTATGGCATTTTTTTTCCAAAAAAAAAAAATCGTTAAACGAGCAGCGATAAGCCACTTATCGGCAGGATTTCAAACTCTCGCAATTCTCGTAACCCCGGGGCTAATCGCGGCTTTAGAATGGAGATTTCTTCTCAAAATCGTCCCCCCAGTAAAAGTTGGCAGGACGGTGGTGAAAAGCTGCCGAGAAGGGCGAAAGAGGGACTTAGGGGAAAAAATGCATTTTTCCTGCATCAGATTTATGCCGGGGGTCTCTGGAGCTGATACCCATTAATATCAGCATCGGAGACCCCCGGCATAAATCCCATGCAATAAAACTGCATTTACATGCAACTTCATTACCTTAGCGGAAGGGCTTAAGGAACAACAGCAACTTTGTTGGGGGCAGAGAGGTTGAGTGAAGGGGGTACTTGCAGGGCCGCTTTATACATTAGGCCGACTAGGCACAGTGCCTAGGGCCTAGGAACCTTTTAGGGCCTACAATATTTCACTTGAAAAAATACTTAAACAAAAAAATGCACAAAATAAGAAAAAACAGCAAATTTTAATTTAAAATGCCTTCGAAGTATCGATACCTTTAAATATCAAAACAAATGTATCGATGCCAAATATCGCTAGTATCGAAAGAAACAAGCAAACGGTGAAATTAGCATAACAATGAGTAAAAATATCGGACACACAGGCCTCTAGAAATAAAAGTGCCTAGGGCCTACGAAGGTCTTAAAACGACCCTGGGTACTTGGCCCTTCACTCACCCCCTCTGCCCCCAATAAACATTACAATATGTACTAACCACCAATACACAACCCACCCACCCCCTGTGCCCCCACATAAAAACATTTTTTATTTTGTTATACACAGGATTGATACCAGAGGACTGCGGGTCCCCGCTAGCCTGCGGTATCAATCCTGTTGCAAAAAAAATGTGGAATACATTGCAATAAATACACCTTCCCCTCCCCCACCCTAACACATACAGTACAGTAATCGGCAAAATAACTATTATCCAGATATGGATAATAGCTCATTTGGCCATTATAAAATCAAACTTTAGCCAGTCAGCATAAATAAAGTAGATAAAACTTTCTACTTACCCCTGCCATCATGAAGGACGTCCTCATCAGCATACTGCAGGTCCATGTCCTCCGATGCCAGAAAGAATACAATAAATAATACATTCAAATGGCCCCTAACCCTTAATCACCATTGCAGTTAATAACAGCTATAGTAATTAAGGGGTTAACCACCGTCCCCCGCTACCCACCCGTGAGGCCTAATCACCCACCCTGGACCCACTATACCCACCGTATACCAATTGATTAGCACAGTGGTATATCATTCCCATATAATATTGGCATATAGGCCACTATATCATTCAATGGTCAACCTAATAAAAATAATTTTGGTCAAAAATACATAATATAGAAGCACCTAAACACCCCAACAATAAAATAACTAAATAGCCTAATAGAATACATCACAAATAATTATCTATCACAAAAATAGCAAAATTATTACAATTATGTTATTCCAAAACAATACAATTAAATAAACAAATCCAAGCAAACTATTAAACAAATAAAACCAATAGCCAACAAAACAAAAAAATAATTTACAACACCAGCCAACAAATCAATTAATGAATTTAAACCAGTAGCCAACAAAACTAATACATAACTTAAACGCTAACCAATCCTAAAATGTTCTTAAAATAAGCCATCCAAATTCAAAACAATTTAATCCAAACAATGAACAGAAATAGAAAAAATAACAGTCAATAGAAAACAAGCATTTGCCAAAAAATGCATTGGCTAGCATTGTATTTATCTGTACCCTAAAGGGGCACAGATTAATACATTATCAGTCAAAAGAAAATAAAAAACCTAAAAAATAAAAAAATACAATTAAAAAAACTGTAAAAATAAAATTACATACATTCAATATTTTTCTTACTTTTAGAAGCGTTGACTCTCCAAATCAGGAAGCTCTCTTACCGAGACTTCATCAGTCAATCCAACACCATCCACCTTGAAGATTCGGAACAGGTAACAAAATTCCTCTTTCTTTTATCTTCTATCTGTCATTATTTCTTTCTTTTCTTTAATCTTCTATCTTCATCATCAATCCAAAACCCAATGGTAAATTCAGAACAGGATGTTCTCTCGTCGTCTTCTTCCTGTTAAATGAGACGTACACTGGCGACACACTTTATTCGAGCTCGGCTAGTCCCACGAATTCGGGTATACCCGGGTGTATTGAGGTTTGTGACGGTTTTCTGCCCGAGTGCATTGAGGTATTTTCCAGGCAGGGATTGAAGCATTTTATTCCCGCTGGCTGCAATACTGCACAGTATATATATATACTGCATTACAATTCATGAATTTATGCCATCTGGTAGACACGCGAAGCATTGCAGCCTATTAAATCTTAATCATTATCATTTAACAGATCAGCCGCCCGTCAGCCAGGCATGAACCCAGGCTGGGAAGGCAAACACAACGGGGCTTGTCAGAGGTGAGGAGCGGCGCATTCCAGGTATCTGCCAGGTACATACTGGGTATTTGCTCGAATAAAGTGTCGGTGCAGTACAGGCCTTACATATGGCCTGTGATGTAACATTTTCAGGTCAGATAGTACAGCTCCAATCTGATTGGACGCTGTATCATGTGCCCGCCTCCTTTTTAAGGGATGATGTCACAGCCTTTTGAACTAATGTAACCTATTACATGGTACAGCAACCAATGGGATTATCTTCAATCCCCTTGGCTGTAATACCATGTGATATAGCCATGTGGTTTTAGGGATGTGATGGACCTCCCTTGGAGATGACGTCACATCCTCAACAAAAAAAAAGGAGACGAGCACATGATACAGTGTCCAATGAGATTGGAGCTGTACCATCTGACCTGAAAATGTGATGTCACAAGCCATATATAAGGCCTGTACATCTCAATTAACAGGAAGAAGAAGACGACAAGAGAACATCCTGTTCTGGATTTACCAATGGGTTTTGGATTGACAGATGAAGATAGAAGATTAAAGAAAAGAAAGAAATAATGACAGATGAAGAAAGAAGACGGTGATAGAAGATATAAGAAAGAAGAATTTTTTTACCTGTTCCGGATCTTCATGGTGGATTGCGTTGGATTGACTTTGCTGATGTCGCGGTACGAGAGCTTCCTGATACGCCGGGATTCGGAGGGTCAACGCTTCAAAAGACAAATGGGAAGAAAGGGTGCTCCACCCCAGTATAACTTCATCCAAACATCAATGCATCTTAAAAAGGCCCCAGATAGACTAAGTAGGAGTGGGTGTAAATGAAATGACCTGTGAGTCACTCAAAGGAACATAAGCAATAAAGCATCCTTGTGAAAATAATCTGAATAAGAGTACTCAACTATTGTGGTCATAAGAAATAAGCGTGATGTACCTTCAGGCCACCGGTGACTCTATTTTATATTGCGGTCTTGTTCGCACTCACTCGGGGCCATCCGGAGGGGAGCCGAAGGGTGGGCGTGTTGCTACTTCAGCCCTGCTTCTCATTGGCTGAGTTGCGGCACGCACAGGCCAATCAGTGGCCTGAAGGTACGTCACGTGGGGCGGAAAATATCGCATTGTTACAGGCTTTGGATTAGAGTCAATATGTTCTGTCTCTTCGGTAAGCATGCGCGAACGAGTGGGGGGTCGTGTCTACCCACCGGCATCACGCCGGAAATGGTGGCGCCTCGCGTGACGTCACGCGCATGCGCATCGAGGGGGTAGATTGATATCTTTCAAATGTTTTCATTTATTAATGATTTAGAAAGGGGTATATAAGACACCTGACTTGCTCTATGTTCCATACTCCTTGATAACGGACCTACCCGTCCGAAACGCATAGGAGGCTGTGTGTTTCCCCCCCCCCCTGGGGTGATGTTTTTATCAGTCATGTACTGAAATAAATGGGATTAACTTTTTTTCACCACCTGACTCCCTGGCTGTGCGCTATTTGCTTCGTATTCTATCAACGCTTCTAAAGGTAAGAAAAATATCGAATGTATATAATTTTATTTTTACAGGTTTTTTTATTGTATTTTTTTATTTTTATGTTTTTCATTGTCTATTGACTGATAATGTATTAATCTGTGCACGTTTAGGGTACAGATCAATACAGTGACAGTCAATTCATTTTTGTGCAAATGTTTTTTTTTTCTATTGATTGTTGTTTTTTAGTTTTCTGTTTATTGTTTGGCTTAAATTGTTTGTAATTTGGATGGCTTGTTTTTATTTCATTTTCCGATTGTTTAGCATTTTTAATTAATTATTTATTTTGTTGGCTACTGGTTTTAATTGATGTGTTGGCTTGTGAGTTTATTAATTGATTTGTTGGCTAGTGGTTTAAATTAATTAATAGTTTTGTTGGCTAATGTTTAAAATGAAATAATTGTTTTGTTCGTTAGTGCTTTTATTACTTACATTGATTAGTTGATAGTGCATTTATTTATGTATTTAATTGGTTGGCTAGTGCTTTTATTTATTGAATTGGGATGTTTAGGTGCTTGTGTATATCATTTATTATTGTGTATTTTTGGCCTTCATATTTTTTTATTATGACGATCATTGATATAGTGGCTTATCATGCCCATATTATATGGGTATGATGTACCACTATGCCAATCAATGGGTACAGGGTGGGTATAGTGGGTCTGGGGTGGGTGGTTTTGACACCCAGGTGGGTAGCGTGGGACGGGGGTTAACCCCTTAATTATTATAGCGGTTATTAACCGCTATGGTGATTAAGGGTTAGGGGCTATTAGATTGTATTATTTATTAGATTCTTTATGGCAACGGAGGACATGGACTGCAGTATGCTGATGAGGATGCCCTTCATGATGGCAGGGGTAAATTGAATGTTTTATTTACTTTATTTATGCTGGCTGGCTAATGTTTGATTTTATAATGGGCAAATTGGCTATTATCCATATCTGGATAATAGTAATTTTGACCATTACTGTACTGTATGTGTTGGGGGGGATGAGGGGAGGTGTATTTATTGCAATGTATTCCACTTTTTCTTTGCAACATAATTTGTACCGCAGGCCCGAGGGGACCCGCGAGGACAACCCGAGAACCCCCAAACACCTTTGGTGACCACCTAGAGGCCCACAGACACTCACAGGGACCATCCAGGAACCCCGGACGGCCTCTGGCAACAATCCTGTGCAGAAAAAAATACAAATGTTTTATGTGGGGGCAAAGGGGGTGGGTGGGTGGTTGTGTATTGGTGGGTAGTACATATTGTAATGTTTATTTAGGGTCGAGGGAGTGAGTGAAGGACCATGTACCCCCTTCACTCACACCCTCTGACCTCAATAAACCTGCTATTGTGCCTTAACCCCTTAATTTCCTTAGCGGCTATCCGCTAATGTAATGAAGTTGCTTTAATGTAATTTTTATTAATAGTGTGCGGGAGCAGGGGGTCTCCTGAGCTGAAGCGCTTTGATTTGTGCTTCTGTGACCCCCTGCTTCCCGAGTTACAGGCTCTGGTATGGGGCATCGGGTGCCGGTATATCCGCCATTTTTAAATCAACCGCCTCACATGACCGGGAGATTTAAATAATGGAGGAGATACCGACACCCGAGATATCGGCTTCCCGAGATACAGGCCCCGTTATGGGGTGCTGGTATCTCCTATGCATTTAAATGTCCCGCGTCACGTGACCGTGGGATTAAAATGCATAGGAGATACCGGCACCCCATAACGGGGCCTGTATCTCAGGAAGCAGGGGGTCGCCGAACCTCAAATCAACACGGTTCTGCTCCGGAGACCCCCTGCTCACGTACGCTTGTATTACATTTTATATTAAAAACTTTTGATCTATGTCGAGTTTTGCGCAGGGAGAGGCGGCTCTCTCTCTGCAGCAGAAAGAAATCGCCGGGTGAGCCCTTCTCAGAGAGGCGATCATCATATCGTCGGCTACTTGCCAGTTTTGCAAATATTACTATCACAGGTATTCGGGGCTTTCTGCATTCCATGATAGCAACGCTGTCAAAACTGCCGATTTAAACAGCCCAGCGATTTTTTTTGCCGGCACTTAGTGCATAGGCCCTCTAATATTTTGTTATTTATCTTATCCAGAAAAAAAGCGGTTACTTAATAGTCTGTTATTTGACTGTTAAATATGCCCATAACATACATTGTCCCCTACTGTCCCTGAAATGTCTGTAAATATAACGT
Organism: Ascaphus truei; assembly: GCF_040206685.1. Lineage (NCBI taxonomy): Eukaryota > Metazoa > Chordata > Amphibia > Anura > Ascaphidae > Ascaphus > Ascaphus truei. The sequence continues at coordinate 331,914,471 of NC_134484.1, forward strand.
GTCATGATGTATTGTCATTATAACTCTGTGCACAGGAAATACTTGAAAACGAGCGGTAACTCCCATTGTGTTGCGTCCTATAATAAATGAATAAATAACTAAATATATTATTACAAAGGAAGGTAATGACCCACCTTTTACCACAGGAGAAAATTGACAGGAGAACTAAGTTTGTTTAGAAGTGATGTGGAAAACCGTTGCACAAGTTTGTGTACTTTTAGAGTTTTGGACTTTCTCAATCGGCAAAAGAAAATACCACAGACAACCCTGGCAGCCATTGGTAAATACAGAGATATTCTGGTTACTTTTTCAACTTCATAAATAATCTCTTCAAAAAGTAAAAAAAATCAACGAATAAATCACTGAAATGTTTATCGATGTGTAAATTATTTGGGGAAAAAATGAGGGATCTTTCACAAAGTGAACGGGGAAAGGTTGGCACAACTCTACTTCACATATTTTTTTCCCTGTGTCTCATCTAAGAACATCTCAACCAAAAGCTCTTACCTCGCCCCCGGTTTTGACATCATCTCTTCCATACCATTCAGGTTCATACACTTCATGAAGAGACTCTGTGAGTTTCAAAGAGGCCTCTTGCATACCTAAAATCAAAGAAAATGTAGCAAAAGTTGCAGATAAAGTTGACTTGTACATTGTCAAGGTAGTAAAAGTACTGTATTATATAAGATGTGGACCCCATTTCCCCTGCACAGTTTTATAACCAATGTTGCAATGTTGGCCACCTCATCACGTCATCTGATTATAATGTGGACCACAAATTATTTCCAAAAAGCTCTTTCCACAAATTCTTTGAATTATTAGTATGGAGGGATGTTAATTGCATAATCCACGGGCTAGTTGTTTAAAGCTCAACATATATAGTATATATGTATATATATATATATATATATATATATATATATATATGTATATATATATATATATATATATATATATATATATATATATATATATATATATATAGTAAAGTTATGGTGGGTAAAAAAACTGACAAAACCCTCCACAGTAAAGATATAGCAAATGGAAATATTACTGTATGCTCATTTGCATACAAATGCATACATATACATATACAGTACATAAATATTATATATATTGATGGTTAGCAATTACAAGCAATAGCTGTCTGCAATCAGTTTGACATTTCAATATGCTCTCGATTTCAATACCACTATAGTAGCAGTACCAACTCCAATTGTCAAATAGTGTATGTCTGTGCGCCTGCTCCTTATTCAAAGTCTCAGCAATAAAATAATTTTGAGTACATTTCATGAGAGCAGAAATGTTCACTCAAATGAACACAACGTAGTGAGTTGATGGTACTCTGTGAATTTTGGCAAATATTGCAAACTTTTCACGAATGAAAAGTGGCAAATATTAACAGTTTTGCAAACTTTTATGAAAGGTACATCTCTATACAAAATATATTACGCAATACGCCATTTCCATAGTTGCAATATATTATTCTTTAAAATAATAATGTTTATATTTTTTATTTGTTAAAACAATTTATTTCTGTAGTGTGTGATATACATACTTCTATTTTCACTCTTTCCAGACAAATACGTTAAATTATAAGATGCATTTGACTTGTTCTTAAATAAACACAGTATGCTTCTCCCTATTTGAATGTCTAGAAGTCTATGGCGGTATTTACTAGTCTCCCGGCTGTAACACTGCGGCAAAGTCTGTGCAAAAGAATTGCACCAGATTCATCAAAGAAAAAACTCCCATTGCTTTCGATGGGATTTCTTTACTTTGATGAATAAGGCTCTGTTTTTGCTCTAGTTTTGTGCAACTTTTGCAGCATGGAGACTTTAGTAAATAGACTTTAGTAAATGGAGACTTTAGTAAATATAGAGAACACTAAATGAAAAACGGAGACAAAAAACTGCACTAAATTCCTCAACAACGACATTTCCCATTGAAACCAAAGGAATTTGTTTTTATATAAATCTAATTTATCTAATGCACCAGTTTTGCCCCAAATTCTTAGACAGAGGCCATGGTAAATAACCCCCCAATATTGTAAGTGGTGCTACAGATGTAGTAATACTTACTGTTCTTGGTGCCACGATCTTGTGGGGCAGCCGGACCGCACTGCAGTCCCGTGCAATCATGGCCCTGAAAACAGTAAACGACCTGGGAGGATTAACTCTGCCAGGGTCCATGCTTCGGAATAGAACCCCCGCAGTGTTAATCCTCCCGGGCAAGTCAGACTGATAGAGCTGCGCAGAGGGACAGGAGCAATCTCTCTCCGTGTCTACCAAAGCAGCTCAGAAGGTTAGAAACAGTCAGTCTGGTCTGTCCTGCCCCTTGATGATGTAGTGCCTGACTGTGGGCATCTAAGTCACGAGGGGAGATACTGTAGAACTATATACAGTCATCTACGTCATGAAGCGGGTTGGACAGGACATTTAAATATCCTGTCTAACCCACTTGATGATATAGATGACCGAATATGGTCCTATACTATTTCCCCCTTGTGTCGTAGATATCCATATTTGCGCATCTACATCATCAAGGGAAATGGGCAGGACAGTTAAATGACTGCTTCTCACCTCCTGAGCTGCTCGGGGAGACACAGAGAGAGAGATTGCTCCTGTCCTTCGCAGCTCTATCAGACTGACTGGCCCGGGAGGATTAATGCTTTGGGGGTCCCGCTTTAAACCTCACAGGCAGAAATATTTACTGTTTTCGGGGGGCACGGACCGGCTGGGGATTTCAGCATGTTGGTCTGTGGCACCAAAAACTTTTAAGTCTTACTACATTGGTATTCCATAAGACATCATCCAGCGCTGGAAGATGCCTTTTCACTTGAATGTGTTTTTATAAGCGACATCAGTTAACCTAGTTTTAGAAACTCTATACTGAATTAGAAGAATCTATTTTGCCGTGAAATCCAATGAAAAATAAATGAGGGGAGAAGGAACAGCCTACACAAAATAGTAAACAGCATGATAAAAAGTCAGGCTTCATAAAAAAAACATTAGCTGGCAAAAGGTAATGACGTCTTTTATTACTGAATCCTGTGTAAGTTGTGAATATTGTAATGAATGGTGAGGGCTGATATAGGAATACTAAACATTTGGGGACATATACAGTTGTGTGAAAAAGAAAGTACACCCTTTTTGAATTCTATGGTTTTACATATCAGGACATAATAATAATGATCTGTTCCTTAGCATGTCTAAAAATTAGGTAGATACAACCTCAGATGAACAACAACACATGACATATTACACCATGTCATGCTTTATTTAACAAAAATAAAGCCAAAATGGAGAAGCCATGTGTGAAAAACTAAGTACACCCTTACTGCTTCCAAAGGAATTAAGATGCTAAGTAGCAGACAGGTGCTGTTAATCAAATGCCCTTGATTAATTGATCATCAGCAAGCTTGACCACCTCTATAAAAGTCGAAGTTTTAGCAGTTTGCTGGTCTGGAGCATACGGGTGTGTGTTAACACAATGCCAAGAAGGAAAGACATCAGCAATGATCTTAGAGAAGCAAGAGTTGCTGCCCATCAATCTGGGAAAGGTTATAAGGCCATTTCCAAACAATTTAAAGTCCATCATTCTACCGTGAGAAAGATTATTCAAAAGTGGAAAACATTTAAGATAGTTGCCAATCTTCCCAGGAGTGGACGTCACAGGAAATTCACCCCAAAGTCAGACCGTGCAATGGTCAAAGAGAAATAGCAAACAACCCAAGAGTTACATCTCAGAATCTCAGGCCTCAGTTAGCATGTTAAATGTTAAAGTTCATGACAGTACAATTAGAAAAAGACTGAACAAGTATGGTTTGTTTGGAAGGGTTGCCAGGAGAAAGCCTCTTCTCTCTAAAAAGAACATGGCAGCACAGCTTAGGTTTGCAAAGTTGCATCTGAACAAACCACAAGACTTCTGGAGCAATGTCCTTTGGACAGACGAGACCAAAGTGGAGATGTTTGGCCATAATGCACAGCGCCACGTTTGGCAAAAAAACAAACACAGCATATCAGCACAAACACCTCATACAGTACCAACTGTCAAGCATGGTGGTGGAGGGGTGATGTTTTGCAGCCACAAGACCTGGGAACCTTGCAGTCATTAAGTCGACCATCAACTCCTCTGTATGCCAAAGTATTCTAGAGTCAAATTTGAGGCTATCTGTCCAAGAGCTAAAGCTTGGCCGAAATTGGGTCATGCAACAGGATAACGATCCCAAGCACACCAGCAAATCTACAACAGAATGGCTGAAAAAGAAAAGAATCAAGGTGTTGCAATGGCCCAGTCAAAGTCCAGACCTCAACCTGATTGAAATGCTGTGGCAGGACCTTAAGAGAGCTGTGCATAAACAAATGCCCGCAAACCTCAATGAACTGAAGCAACGTTGTAAAGAAGAGTGGGCCAAAATTCCTCCACAATGATGTGAAGACTGATAAAGGCATACAGAAAACGATTACTTCAAGTTATTGCTGCTAAAGGGGGTTCTACAAGCTATTGAGTCATAAGGAATACTTAGTTTTTCACACATTGCTTCATTGTTGTTAAATAAATCATTACAGGTGTAATATGTCATGTGTTGTTGTTCATCTGAGGTTGTATTTACCTAATTTGTAGACGTGCTAAGGAACAGATGATTGTTATTATGTCCTGATATGTAAAACCATAGAATTCAAAAAGGTTGTACTTTCTTTTTCACACAACTGTACACTAAGCTATGCCTGGAAAAACACATCCTTTGCCAGAAGACACCTTACAGACCATCTACTTGAATGGGCTACAGCAAGCTATCTTCATATGACAGTAGAGTTCTTAGGGAATAGCAATTACTTGCTTTGGACTAGAGATGTGCAAAACTGTCCAAAATGCATTAGCAAAATTGTAAGTGTTTTTTTTTAAATGCTATTCCCTGCAAAACGTATTTGCCAAGCCTCAAAAGACTAGTAATGTTGCTAAATTGGTAAGCGTTCAGCAAAATTTCACCAGACAGTAAGCGAAATATGGTGTGTGTACCTTATTTATAGTCTCCTCATTCAGCGAATCTAGCAATTTTAGAGAATTTTGCAAATTAGCCTAATAAATGAAATTGCAATGTACATTAACTTGGTGAATTATCTGTAATACTGTATTTGTCTAAGCTGCGGCTTTTTTTCATAACTAAAAAAGGGTCAAATTTGCATGTTCACGATCTCATGCAAAAGGTGCACACATCGCTACTATGATTTTCTAGGCAGGTCAAGGCTGTCCCAATTAAATCAGGAGTTGCTATTGAACATAGTATTTACAGACCCAAGTCCTCTTGTGTGCTGCATAATGTAACAGTTACATCATAGTAGTGGGGGAACCTTTATTAACAGTATCTCCCAAAATATTGAAAAGTTACAGAGGGGTGCCTCTTTTTTAAACTAAAGGAGGACATCAGTCTTTAAATACTGGTCCAGGAAGTTCCTCTGTGAAATGTCAAAAGTTTCTGGTGTCTGTTTCTCAAATGTTGATTATACATCTCTAGTTATATGTATATTATATATTATGTGCAGGGTGGAGCTAAAATTGGAATAGGGAGGTTTTGTCCCACTGAATCAAACAATCTCTGGAAAATTGTTTTTTTTTTCCCCTCCAAAGACTTTAATATGCCTGTCACTAAGGGTGAGACCTATTGGAAGGTTGTACATTATAACTATGGAGATTCTTGAACATTCATTAAAACAAAAAATCCTATTATATTTTTATACTATGCTGGATTCAGGAAGGCATATATATTTGTACCATTGGGTGTGTTGGTCACGGCTAAGTGCTGAAACAGTTCTTTACAAACAATATTCTTAGCAGTTCTGGTAGCTATAAGGGAGGTGAACATGCCAATATATACAGTAGATAGTGTAAATGTGAGATTGAATTAAAGATTTAAGTTCTTATTTACTTGAGTGGAAATTCTTTTAGTATTTGGACTGACATTTCTGTAGTATGTGGGGAAATTATAATAAATCATAGATAGTATTCTAATCAACAGGTTTGCCAAATAACACATGCGGGATTTTTCTAGGCTAATAATATTAATCTTATTTAGGCTGAAACATCACTAGCAGCAAAAACCCCTACATGTTTCCAGCAATCAGGGGTACAAACACTAATGATTGGTAGATTGTAGGTTCAAAATCAGAAGCCACCAAACAAGGGGGAGTCCAGATTTTACAAATTAGAATTGTCTGAGACACTGATGGTTCGGATAAATCCAAACTTCAAGTTTGTATCTACGATCAAAATCCAGGCAGAAACGAACCAACGTAAACTACTGTATTAAATTTGGATTCAGGTCACTCCTCCCCACCCCTTTGGTATCGAGGGGATCAGAGGTCGGGGGAGGGAGGTCCCTCCCTCACCTGGTCTAGATGTAGGGACTAAATCTCTTTCTAAAATCAATTCAACTTATTTGTGTTCCATCAGTTCTGCCAAAGGGGTGGCTAAAACAAAAATGGCAATACCTTTAAGTAGATATAATCAGAGGTGGCTCTAGGTATTGTGGGGCCCTAAGCAAATATTTAAAAACGGCAATTAAATTGTTTCCATACCCTGGCTGCAGTCCATATACCTTTTTCTATGGCCCCCTTGTAAAACAATGAGACATCCTGCTGCTCTCACATATTCATCGGATACCCTGCTGACCCGTCACACACAACACCAGCCACAGGACAATGACAGGTACTTCCACATTAATGCGCTCACTTACTTACATGTGCTATTGGTGAACAAACGTTATAGTACTAAACCTAACCCATGCACCAACTCTCAGGTGTCACAAAGGCACATACAGTACATCTATACACTCGCACATGTACAGTGTGTGTACTGTACTTATTTACACTTACACATTCAAATATCAAAAAGCCAGTGCGCAAATGGAAAACAAACACAGAAAGAAGGAGAAATATAATGTAGTAGCTTAAATAAAGATCACTAATATTTAACCAATCTACAGCATTATGGTTAGTCGCGCTGCCACCCCTAAAACCGCGGTGGCACCGTATTTTCTTCATCTGTGCTCGCAGAGTCCCAGTAAGGAGACTTAATGGTCCATCAGCATTAACACAGCACAGGCCCCTGTGTCTGAATGGGACTCACGCTTTGTGAATCCTGCCGGGTTGCATCTGTCTATAATAGACGCGCAGTAAGAATACAAATCAGTGACTCTCCCTGTGCGCCTCTAACAGGCAATTGTGCGTCTTTTATTTTAATAACACAGTTTTGAAGCAGGGGGTCTCCGGAGCTGAACCACTTTAATTTCAGCCCAGGTGAATTCTGCTTCCCGAGTTACAGGCCCTGTTATGGGGTGCCGGTATGCCCGCCATGTTTAAATTCTCCTGCGTCACGCCATGTGACCGGGACATTTAAACATTGCAGGGAGATACCGGCAATCCATAATGGGGCCTGTAACTTGGGAAGCAGGGGGACACCGAGGCTGACATTAATGTGATACAGCTCAGGAGACCCCCGCTACAATACTTTGTTATCAAAATAAAATAAAAGCAGCTTTATTACCTAAGCAGCTAGCTACTAAGGCAATGAAGGGGTAAAGCCAGAGTACCTGGTTTATTGGGGGTCAAAGGGTTGGGTAAAGGGGGTAGTTGTCCCAGGGTGGATATTTTATTCAGTGCTTGTTTTTTTATTTCTAGCTTACCCATTCATTGCCATTGTGCAATCCATGCCCATATTGTGGGCATAGTTTACCATTGTGACAATCAATGGGTGGGGGGTGGGGATAGTTGCCCTGGGGAGGGTGATTAGTCCTCCCGGGTGGGTAGTGGAAGGGGGGGGGGTTAACCCCTTAGTCACCATAGTGGTTAATAACCGCTAATGTGATTATGGGGTTGCAGGTCAGTAGTTAGTTTTTTACATTTTACTATTTGTGCCCACTGAAGACGAGGAGGATGGCCTTTATCCTGGCTGGGGTAAGTACAACTTTAATTTACTATATGCTGGCTGGGTACTGTTTTGGTTATGGTTTCTTTTTTAATTGCCAAATACGCTATTATCCAGATCTGGATAATAGGGATTTTGCCCATTACTGTTCTACAGGGGTGGTGAAACTGGGGGCGTGCTACCCAGTTTGCGCACCTTTGCAGTACAGTAATGAGAAAATCCCAATGATCCAAACCTGGATAATAGCGTATTTGCCCATTAAAAAAAATTGTGTGCTGAGTACGCACATTGTAAGTGAAACTTCTTTGTGTTTTGTCACAGATATTGTATTTGCGATGATGATGTTTTTAATTCAATGAAAGAGATTTGTGTATAATTTATTTTATTTTTGTGTTGATAAATTTCCATACTATCACTTATAATACATGATATAATTGACTTATAACTAAAGTAAGTAAGATACAAAATATTTTGTATTTTAAAGTATGTCAATGCCGTTACTCTTAAAAGTCTTTCATTCAATGTAAATTATACAAATAAAAAACACAATTTCTGTAACAAAACGCAAAGAAGTTTGACTTAGAACACACGTACTTGGCACACAGCCGCTCTTTTTTTAAATAATCATTGCAGTTACTATATTATATTACTCTATCTACAATTCATTTTATATGTTTGCACAACTTGCATGTTTTCCACTTCTGCTTTTTTTTATAATAAATTGTACATTTCTAACATTTTTGCTATTTGCTCTTCTATATTTACTCACTTGGATTCCGTGTGTGTGTGTTCCCTTCTGTGCATGTGCTGAGTCCACAAACCCTTCTACAGTACGCATGCGCCGAGTCCCGCAGACCCTTCTCCGAATGCTTCAAGCCCCGCTGGCCCTTATGCGCATGCACCAATCCCGCGGCCGCTTCTGCACATGCACCGAGTCACACTGACCCTTCTGCGCATGCACCGAGTAACACTGACCCTTCTGCGCATGTGCCGAGTCCTGTTACGGTTTTTCGTTACTAGGACAGGGATTTTTCCCAGCAAAACCCACCAAAAAGAAGTTTCACTTCAAAATAAAACATAACCAAAACATTACCCAGCCAGGAAATAGTAAATTAAAGTTGCACTTACCCCTGCCAGTATGAAGGCCATCCTCATCCTCCTCATCTTCAGTGGATACCGATAGTAAAATAAAAAAACTACCTACTGACCTGAACCCCCTTAATCAATTTAGCGGTTATTAACCACTACCTTAACAGGGTTAACCCCCCCTGGCTACCCACAGGAGGTTAATGGGTTAAACCCACCCCCTCTACCCATTGATTGTCACAGTGGTGAACCATGCCTACAAAATGGACATGGATTGCCACAATGGCAACGAATGGGCAAGCTAGAAATAAAAAAAAAACACTGAATAAAATACCCACCCTGGGTCAACTAACCCCTTGACCCAACCCCTCTACCCACAATAAACCAGGTACAGCTCAACCCCGTTATAGCGCGATCCGCTATAACGCGGATCCTCTTAGAACGCGGTTTGAGCATGGACCACGAATTTAAAAAAAAATGTTTTTTGGGTTTTTTTTGCACACACTGCACACACTCACAGCACACTGCACACACTGCACAGCACACTGCACACACTGCACAGCACACTGCATACACTCACAGCACACTGCACACACTCACAGCACACTGCACACACTCACAGCACACACTGCATACACTCACAGCACACTGCACATACTCACAGCACACTGCACACACTCACAGCACACTGTACACACACACTGCACACACTGCATACACTCACAGCACACTGCACACACTGCATACACTCACAGCACACTGCACATACTCACAGCACACTGCACACACTCACAGCACACTGCATACACTCACAGCACACTGCACACACTCACAGCACAGTGCACACACTCCACACACACATACACTCCAAGCACACTGCACACACTCACAGCACACACTCCACACACTCACAGCACATTGCACACACTCACAGCACACTGCACATACCACACTCACAACACACACACTCACAGCCCCCCCCTGCCCTCCCCTCCCTATCTTTGGTGTCTGCTGTTGAGATTGGAGCTGGGACTGGCGGGGGGGGTGTCGGAGCGGGGCTGGCATCGGAGCGGGGCAGGCGGGGGGTGATCGGAGTGGGGCTGGCATCGGAGCAGGGCTGGCGGAGGGGGTGATTGTGCATGGCTGGCGGGGGGGTGATTGGAGCGGGGCTATCGGGGGGGTGATCGGAGCGGTACTGGCGGGGGGGATCGGAGCAGGGCTGGCGGGGGGAAGTGAGGCTGCTTATTGAAGTGCCAGGGGAGTTACGGTGGCTGCCTGGGGATGTGTAGGGCTGCCGGCGCCTCACTCCACCTCTTCCTCCCTCCTCTCTCCTCCCCCCTCCCCCCAAAAGGGCACGCGGCGGCCATTTTTAAAAAAAAATTAGCGCGACCCCAGTAATAGCGCGGACGGATCGGGTGGCCCCCGAGGACTGCACTATAACGTGGTGGAGCTGTATTATGGCTTTAACCCTTCATTACCTTAGTGGCTAGCTGCTAAGGTAATGAAGCTGCTTTTATTTTATTTTGATAACAGTATTGTAGCAGGGGGTCTCCTGAGCTGAATCGCATTAATTTCAGCCTCGGGACCCCCTGCTTCCCGAGTTACAGGCCCCGTTATGGGGTGCCAGTATCTCCCTGCATTGTTTAAATGTCCCGGTCACGTGGGTCGTGACGCGGGAGAATTTAAACATGGTGGAGATACCTCCACCCCATAACGGGTCTGTAACTCGAGAAGTAGGGGGTCCCCTGGGCTGAAATTAATGTGGTTCAGCCCCGGAGACCCCCTGCTTCAATACTGTGTTATTAAAATAAAAGCCGTGTGATCGTCTTTTAGAGGTGCGCAGTGACTGATTCAGTCTCACTCTTACTGTGCGTCTATTACAGACAGGTGCAACCCGGTAGGATTCACACAGCGCGGGTCCCATTCAGACACAAGGACCCCCGCTGTGCTAATCCCGATGGGCCATGAAGTCTTCTTACTGAGACCATAAGCACACACAAGCACAGATGGAAAATCAGAGCAGAAGTGAATTTCGTGAGGAGAGTGCGACCGACCCTAGGACTACATCGGTACGCCACGTCGCGTTCCTACATGGATGCTCAGGGAGAGGTGGGGATGATTCATTCTGATTGTAAATTATGCAAGTTACAGTAGGTCTTTTCTTGCATTTGAGCAAGTACAGGCATACCCCGCATTAACATACGCAACGGGACCGGAGCATGTATGTAAAGCGAAAATGTACTTAAAGTGAAGCACTACCTTTTCCCACTTATCGATGCATGTACTGTACTGCAATCGTCATATACGTGCATAACTGATGTAAATAACGCATTTGTAACAGGCTCTATAGTCTCCCTGCTTGCGCACAGCTTCGGTACAGGTAGAGAGCCGGTATTGCTGTTAAGGACGTGATGACAGGCGCATGCGTGAGCTGCTGTTTGCCTATTGGGCGATATGTACTTACTCGCGAGTGTACTTAAAGTGAGTGTACTTAAAGCGGGGTATGCCTGTACTAATGTAAGCAATCAATACATTTATATATTACACAAGACACAGTCCTTTAAAGTTTTTCTAAGTGAAATACCAATAGTAGAAAAATATTCAAAATTATTATTTTAATGTCTTTGTTCTGTTTCTTAGTTTTTCACTAATGTAAACAATATGCAAAAGTATAAAATTGTATTAGTGTAAATTAGAGCTTTGAAATAAAAAAAAAAAGACTTCAAACAACATCTTCTTCTGCCTGTCTCTTGTACAGCAAAAGACAAAAATTCCCAATGCTACATCCAATGTGACAAAATACATAGTTAAATACTTTAATGTTAGTATTCTCATGAATAAGGGTCATTTAGTTAAACCCTTTGGCCAAAGCGTTATAAGCCTGCAGCCACGTCACGGCGTGACCAGTAAACAGGTCCTAACACTACCTGTGAAAATTCTCATTTACCTCTGCTGTGGATGGAGAATGGTCTCAGTGGACCTGTCCTGCACAGGTACATGAAAAAACCTGGTACTCACCCGGGTGGGGTGAGTTTAAACCTGGGAGCAGGGGCCACCAACCACCAAACAAATGATATCAGTTGAAAATAACAATTAATAAACACACAATGCCAGCAAGCTCTAAGCCCAGAACCCACCACATCATACAGTATATATATATATTAATATATATATATATTTGTATCAAAAGGGATGCTACTGAGCATTAACACAGGGCGAGTCCCATTCAGACGCAGGGACCCCTGCTGTGTATCCCGATGCTCCATTACCGACTACTATGCGGTGCGCCACAGACTGTCAACATTGCACACGGTTGACCAGCCCATTCTTGCAGCTGCACGACAGACCATACCGCTGCATTTCTATAGTAATGTACTCACAAGTGTCTCTTTAGGCTGATGCTAAATTAGAGCTTAAGGTCTCCATTGTATTGAAACAAACAGTTTGTTGTCTCCTAGGGTCTCAAGTTTGTCACATTGCGGACTGAGTAGACATTGTTGGAGTGGCTGGGACTAACCCAGCGGTCTTGTTACATATTGGCACAGACTACACAAATAATCCTTGCTCAGCCCCATAACAGTACAAACATATAATAAAAGACTAAAGGGCGAATATTAATAGCAATAAAATAGAGGAAAAGTACCCATATGCTAGTTGCATTCAGTCACAATACAAATAGAAAGGAATGGAGAAAAAATGTGTATATAATTAAAATATAACTTTTAATAGGATCAAAACTCAAATGCCTTTTGAAAAAGGTTCACGTAGATATATACTCACATACACATTAAATTAGATAATTAAAGAGGATTAAAAATACCAGAGTTGCAGACTGCTAAACACAGGCTCCTGTTCAAATACACATATAGTAATTAGTGTGTCTGGATACAAATTGAGTTACACAGTAGCTAATGGTGGTAATGTTGATATCAAAATCACTGTTGCAGGGATTAAATTCATTCCTTCTAGGCCACCAATAAAATATCCTAGCTAACAGATAGTGTGTGTGATATTCCTAAAATGTATCCTAATGTAAACATGGAGAAAGATAGGAGGTAGTAGAGCAGATTGGAAGTAGAAGAGTGTCCCTATACAGAATCGTGGCAATACTGTATATTTGTAGCAACTAGTAGTAGCAATGGACTTCAATGCTTTCCTATACTATCTAAAATCTCTAATAATTAGAAACCTCTAATCGCTAATACTTGAATGTATGCGCTCCATGGGCTGCAGATCTGCATGGAGTGACATACTCTCTCCCTGCCTGCCTCAACTCCGGGTAGCACGACGAGTGCCGACAGCGCGCTAAAAACACCAACGTACATTTCGCTTACAACAATGCTTATTCTTGGGTTAAATCAATCACCCTCCCTGTAGCATCGGGGGAGTATTTATAGAGCTAACAATTAGTTAGCAAATTGAAATAAACCCCAGTATGGTTTGATGCAGGCTTAGTGCTATGCAACTTATTAATGATATACGAAAGTTAAGTATGTTCCGTATTAAAACTTCTTGCTTCGACATGGTTTTATACAAGTACCAAACACTAAATTATTTTTAAAAAAATCATGATGTAGATTGCCAAGTTTGTTTGATAAAAAAACTTCATGATTATTAGTAGTGGTCACAAGAGCATTAATTTAAAGTCAAAGCATTGACTCCCTGTAACAGGGACTTATCCCTGTTAAGAAACTTGCCTCTAATCCAGCAGTGTGCTGGTTAATTGCATACCAGCAATTAACCAACTCCACCTGGCTGATTAGAGCTCTCTCAGATTTTTCCTTAGTCCACACTGGACTGACCAGAGGAAAAGATGTCTTGAGCTGCAGAAGGACTGTACTGTATGTTGATAGCAAGACAAGGGGACCAGACCTCTAAACCTGAACAGACATTGCCTTAGCACACAAAGGTGCTGACCCAGGAGAGCAGAGAGGCTTCCCTTACAGCTACAAGAGACAAATAAGACTTTCTTATGGGACTGTTATATATCTGCATAAATGTATATATATATATATTTGGGGCTGGTAATTAGCTTAGCTAACCACCCAGTTAGAGAGGGCTGGACTACATGTGTAGATTTTCTCCAAAGCGGAACAGGTTTTCTTTGGCTTATTTTGAATGTTCTGCCGTGTTAAAGGGACAGGCGCAATAAAGACTAATTTTACTTTCACTTTAAACGGTCTCCATTGCATACTGCACCGGCACACTTTATTCGAGCAAATACCCGGTATGTACCTGGCAGATACCTGGAATGCGCCGCTCCTAACCTCTGGCATACCCCGTTGCATTTGCCTTCCCAGCCTGGGTTCATGCCTGGCTGATGGGCGGCTGATCTGTTAAATGATAATGATTAGGATTTAATAGGCTGCAATGCTTCACGTGTCTACCAGATGGCATAAATTCATGAATTGTAATGCAGTATATATATATGTACTGTGCAGTATTGCAGTCAGCGGGAATAAAATGCTTCAATCCCTGCCGGAAAATAACTCAATGCACTCGGGCAGAAAACAGTCACAAACCTCAAAACACCCGGGTATACCCGAATTCGTGGGACTAGCCGAGCTCGAATAAAGTGTGTCGCCAGTGTACCTCTGCACATGTCTCTTACACTCCCCAAAGGAGATAATTGTGTATCACTATTCTGTAAGGAAAAGACTATGCATATCTGCTAGTTATCAGATATTGAGTTTAAAATATGTTTAGCTATTTATCATCAAAACATCTTTAATATTCTATGTGGACTAGATGATAATTTGTATTGTTAAAATTCTGTTACGCAAATGGGAAAGAGCTGACATAGCAGCAGAAGAGGCCAGGTTGAACATATGTAGAGTATTTTTAGAATGGAAAGGTATATACCAAATAAGTAAACATGGGAAGTATGTTGATCCAGGGAGAAATCTGATTGCCATTACTGGAGTCAGAAGGAATTTATTCTTCCCCTTATGAGACATCATTGGATGATGTTTCACTGGGGTTTTGTTTGCCTTCCTCTGGATCAATATACTGTAAATACAAATAGAGGATAAGTATCTGCTGTCTAAATTTAACATAGGTTGAACTTAATGGACATAATGTCTTTTTTCAACCTCACCGACTATGTATTATTTTTCAGCCTCGTTAAGCGATTAACTTGTAATAAGCAAAACCAAATGGTAAATAGAGTTATGCTACCTTCCAGTGATGAAACAGAAGAAATAATGTAATGTAAACAAAAAACTTCCCCTGTTGGGCAAGTTTTGTAAGCCTCATTGGTAGATGTATACAATAGAAGACAATATGGTGTAATATTTTTATTTCTAAAATCAAACTAATAAAAGAATAACACTTACAGTACAATTTAAAAAAAAGTGGCCCGATGAAGTGGACAGGCACCACCATGAAATGCGCAGGAGGTCTCTAGTGCTGCTGATGAGGAAGGGGAGTCAGAAATCCGCAAAGGAGGTCTGTGATCATACACGAGTATCTCCTTTGTCCTCCTAGATGTGAAGCTAGTGCTGAATAAGGAGATTAGGAGAGATCAAACGTTTCTACTTTACTGGTGCACACAAGTGAATATAAATTTCAATACATATAAAACATAACTTCTAGAAGTTTAAAATTTGCCCAACAAAAACATGTTATTGCAACACATAATACAGTAGTTGCAATTTAATGTACAACAGCAGTAACAGACATTAATTACCAGTTTTGTATATCATTTGCTGGGAAACTATGTGTAATAATCCATACACTCTACTTAAACTATAATATTTGCAATAACTGCCAAATCCATACTCTCTCAATTTTTCCACTCAGATGTGCTGTTCACATTTTATTCATTTTCTTTATTGGGCTTATTTTTTACTGCTCTTATTAAAGGTTATGTTTTGCATATATTAAAATTCATATTCACTAGTTTGCTCCAGTTAAGTAAGTACTTTTGATCTCTCCTGATCTCATTATTCAGGAATACTTTAATTACAGTAGTTTGAGTCTAGAAATAAAAATATCACACTCCTGTTTGCCGTCACAGACCTCCTTTGCCGCTAACAGATGCCCCTTCCTTGTCAGCAGCACTGGAGACATCCTACGCATTTCTTCACTTCACCGGATCCCTATAGTGCCACCTTGTACAGTATATTATGAAAGCTGATAATTTTTTTTTTTTTTAAGTTACATTGTAAGTGTGATACTTTTATTAGGTTGATTTTAAAAATTAAATAACCACATTATATTGCCTTCTATTATTGTATACAGGTGCACCGATGAGTATTCTAAAACTTGCCTTAAGCTTGCCTTGGAAAATCTGATCTGATCTTAATTTACAATACTACTCTATATGTCTCCCTTATACAGTACATGCACACACATTTACACATGCACACACATTTACACATGCACACACTTGCACACACATACTTACTTACACATGCACCCACATACTTACACATGAACACACATTTACACATGCACACACATTTACACATGCACACTTGCACACACATACTTACTTACACATGCACCCACATACTTACACATGAACACACATTTACACATGCACACACATTTACACATGCACACACTTGCACACACATACTTACTTACACATGCACCCACATACTTACACATGAACACACATTTACACATGCACACACATGCACACACATACTTACTTACACATGCACACACATACTTACACATGAACACACATTTACACATGCGCACACATACTTACTTACATATGCACACACATGCTTACTTACACATGCACACACATGCTTACTTACACATGAACAAGCCTTTGTATACTTAGTAAAACAGAATTAGGTGAGCTCAGACCTACCTCTATAATGGAATGTACCAGTCACACTATATAATTTAACACGTTTATGGAGTATGCTGCTAGGAAAATAGAAGTGCCCATACATTTATGGAAAGCTAATTTAAAAAATCCTATGCTCCCCCCAAATTGACTTGCAAATTATGAGTGAACTTCCACATTTTTATCCTGATAACAAAGGAGTCACTTACTGTACACACTGTATGTGCCCAAAAAAACTTTTAACACACGTACACACTAGGTTCAGGCAGTACTGAATGGATCCTAGCACGAAATAGCTCTGCATGGAGCTGGTGATTGGCTACTGGCCCTGGCCTGCCTGCTCCCTCTGGTGTTACAGTGAATATGGCCCAACTATACCTTCTGTCCAAATTAACTGTAGCTCCATGGGATTCTATGCAAGATTTTAGATGCAGCTAGAAAGTCGGGACTGGGGGCTAATCACTGGCTCCATGTAGAGATCATGCTCAGCTCTGCTTAGTACAATAAGGGGACCATGTGGAAGTTACATCCCTCTGGAGGACACTGTATTAATTTAATTTTGCGCAATCCCATCCCCACTGCTCCCATGTTGGTATGAGGCAGACAATATGGCTGCAGCATTGCAGGTGGTCTTTGAGCCGCTTCTGGCTGTAGTGCTTACAGTACATGTATTTTGTTTAAATGAAAACACATAACTTGATGTTTGTGAAAAAAATAGCATGTATTGCCCCAAGGAGTGATTTGC
This sequence comes from Ascaphus truei, assembly GCF_040206685.1. NCBI lineage: Eukaryota > Metazoa > Chordata > Amphibia > Anura > Ascaphidae > Ascaphus > Ascaphus truei. The sequence continues at coordinate 331,932,035 of NC_134484.1, forward strand.
TGCTGTTTGCTTGCCATGTGTTTTTCTTTGCAAATATAATGTAAGCATTACAATTTCTAAGGTGACAAGTCTGCTCATTCTTTGAGCCTATTAATGTTTCCATTTGAACAATGCACCAGTAAACTCAATAAAAACAATAACTCCAATTTGTAGTCTTGCAGAGTAATTATAGTAACCTCCTGTTCAAATGAAAATGATACTATGTAGCCAATACACATTTGACAAGAGAAATGGCAGTAAATTGTAATTGTCCCTAGGTTATCTGTGTGATATGTCTTCACTCTTAAGTATCAAAGATGTCAGACCATCTGCAGTGAAAAGAAAGCAGGACAGGATCACTATTACTCAGGTGACCTAGGGTCAGCCGGCAGGTGTGATGTTGCATCTAATAAAATATTTATATACCAACAGAATGGAGCACTGATGTTTGATAGCTAACATACAATTGCTTCAGACATGCAAGACCAGAAGCAAGATAAAGTACTTTGTACTATGGAGAGAAACACTGCCAATTCATAAATTGTCTATTGCAGACATCAACAGAATATAAGGCAACATTAGGAATGTTTTTCTTTGAAAGGTCAGGATGCCCAGGGTTCATCTTAAAGCAGCAATTCCCCCCCACCCCCTCCCACCCCCTCCCACCCCCCATTTTTTTTTTTACAGGATTGGAATTGGGGGATCTCCTGCAGCAGAACTGTGCTAATTGGCAGTGGATATTCAGAGTTGAGTGCAAATAGCCGCACAAATAAAATGGAAAAAAATAAACATCCAAGCCAGGAATCGAACCCTGGTTCACTATGCTAATGGCCTGGAGCATAACCACTGAGCTATAAGACTTTATGATTATTTTCTAGTGAATAAAGGCATAGAAACCTACTGACATTACAGTGTTCATAGCAGCTCGGCTATTCGCACTCAGTTAAGTTGAGTGCAAATAGCCGCACGGCTATTCGCACTCAGTAGGAAATAAAATGGAAAAAAAAAAAAAAAGACAGAACACTCCCCTATTGACATTCTATACCCCCTGCATCTGTAATCAGCGCGGCTTTAGGCCGAGTCCCCAGTCAGCACTGTGACACGCGCCCGGCGGGGGGGCGGCGCATGCACAGCGCTAGTCCGCGATCTGCGGTCTGAGGGGAGAGAGAAAGTTTGTGACGGGAGGGGGTGTGGCGGTAGGTTTGCGGGAGCGTGGCCATGACGTCCCGCGGCTGTTTCAGCCTCATTGGCTGAACCGCCGGCGGGGGCGTGACCACGCCTCCATCACAAATGCCAATCTCAAACTCTCAAAGCCTGAGAGGGAGCGTGGCGTGCTGGCACACGAGCGCTGCGCCCTGCTCGGCCGTGCAATTTGTGGCTAGGTGCACGCTCATCTGGGGGCGCGGCCACAACGGCACTGAGCTGGTTCGCCCTCATTAGGTGAACCGCTTACGTGACGCGCTTGGAGGCGGCAAATACAATTTTGCTTGCTCTGCAAGCGTCTCAAGCCCCGATGCTCACCCTGGTCAGACACATAAGGCCTCGGCCAGGGTTCCTGCTAGCGTGCGGAGGCGCGCTGAGGCTCAGGGAAAGCGGGTGCTTTCCCTGGCCTTAGACGTCCGGGGGTGCGTCGGGGGCGTGTCGACGGGCGGGCCAGTGACGTCACGGAGCTGGTTCGCCCTCATTCGGTAAAATTTCCCTAAGACCTACGCTTCCGCAAGCGCGCAGAAGCGTAGGCGAGCCCCTACTAAAGCCGCTCTCATTGCGGCTGTAGGGGCTCAGTGCGAAGAGCGGCTATTTGCACTCAACTGTGAATAGCCGTGCGGCTATTTGCACTAAACTCTGAATATCCACTGCCGTGCTAATTTCCTGAGGCATTTATCTTTTTATGCGCCAGTGTTTTTGTTCCCTTTTGGGAAATCAATATGGCTGCCATCCAAGCCTTGCTCTCTAGGATCAAGAGGAAGCTGTGATGTCATCAGTAGAGATGTGAGAACATGCAGAGATTGTCAAAGTTCTAGCGAAATTGTTAAATGTCACCCGCAAGTCTATATTCAAACAACGTACAGACCCTGAAATAGGGCTTTCTCTTTCTTACAAAACACATGCTGTACAGTAATTCAGACTATGGAATTAAGTTTGTTTTTTACTGGACGGACTGCATGCAAACTTTTAAAAAACTGTGCACATTTTAATGACACATATTGGATGGTTTAAAATACTAGTCATCAGAGCTTAACACTAATTTTACCGGCACATGAAACGATAATTATCTCTGGAACTAGGGGTAGAAAAAAAAATGGAGGAAAAAAATGGATTTAGAGACAAGTGACATGAGGATTATGAAGAAACCGTTTAAAATGTCTTCAAAAGACTTCAAAACAAATCTCGCTGCCTCTCCTTGTGAATGATGGTGAAGGTGACCCTGCCAGTTACTTGCTAAATCTGGGGCTTTGTGAACTGTGGAGGAACATTACAATTGTTTGGTGTCACACACTGGATTCACGGAGTTCAAAGCAGGAGGAGACTACGCAGCACCATGGCATTTGAAGACATAATAAATATGTATGGACTTTATCACTGTAAGTGACACCAACATAATGTCGTATTTCTGTGACACACTCTGGCTGCCAAGGATCACGGATGAGGAGACAGATTGCTATACAGTAGTTGCAGCTTTCCTAGGGTATCACTGACAGAAATACAAGAAACAGCTATGATAACTGGACAACTCTATTTAGTTGCTTTTGAAGAGAGAGCTTGCAAACCTGATGAGGAAATACATACAGTCGTAAAAAAATATTTTAAATACTCTGGATCATTTTTTGACAACAGCAGCTACAAGTAACGGACGGCAATATCTAGTATATTTGGGTGGGGTAAGGGGTAGTGACTATAGTATCCTAGTGGCAAAACTGGAGCAAAAGCAGTGCAAAGTAATTGCCCCAGATTTATCAAAGGAAAATGTTAAATTGCTTTTAATGTGATTCATTCTCTCTGATAAATATAGTGCTGTTTTGTTTTAACGGGTTTTGCCCCAGTTTTACAGTCAGGGGACTTTATTAAATAAACTCTTTGATTCCACATTCCTGCTGTTTGCATGGCACTAGAAATTTAAAAGGAAGTAGACTACCAGCCTGAAGTCAACACTGGAACAGAGATGTCGGATGATGAACAGTTGCTTAGGTTAGAACTGTATGTCTGTCAATGTCAAGGAATGACATCACAGCCTTCAATTCAGAATCAGCCAGTAACTATGGCAGAACCAACTGATGTTATCAGATGGATGTGCAGTATAAATGAGCATTGTGCAGAAGTCAGTTGAAGACAGGAGTCATGGATATCATGAAGAAAAGTTAAGAATTATGGATAAACTGTTTAAATGCCAAAAGTCTTGCCAGGTCTACAGTATTTACAGTACTGCCTGTCCTGGTGAATAATGGTGAAGTCGACCTGCCTGTTACCTGGCAATGCTAATGATTTTTATTTATTTTTTAGCTGTGAGAGGACATTGCATTGTGAAAAGAAGATAAAAAGGCTTAAGCAGTGAGCTATCTGAGTCAAAAAACAAAGAGGCATATTCTATATACTCCAAGACGGCCGATTGGGCAGTTTTTTACCAAAATTCCCAACTCACTCCAATGGGAATTTCAGCCCAAAACATCCTGATCAGCTACTTTGGCATATATATATACACAATATGCCCCAAAGATTGAGAGACTGAGAGACATGCAGAAACCTACATATTAAGACTAATAAAAAATATCAAGTCCCCTTGATATATTTCTTTGTAAGTGTCTAGGGGGGAGATGTAATTAGCATCAATATGGGGTATCACACAATGATCCGGCATTAACTTCCATTCAAGTGAATAGCAGTAAACCCCCAGATCAGGTGCGATATCCTACATCAGTGCTTAGTGAATCCCAGGAAATGTGTTTTGTCTAAATACCATGGCCATGTTGTTACTTTGTCTAAAGTCTGGCAGATAATTTAACATTTTGAATCGCTTCTTCTCCAGGTGTTACACGACTTCGACCAAAAAAATACATTTGTACAGATCTCCGGAGGATAGAGAACAGAAAGGTCGAAGGACGCAGGTCCCTCGCATAGGCAATGGGGTAAATTCAGCGCGAAAACTCTTCCTATTAAATATGTAGAAACAAGTTGTAGATCGATGCGGCAACCACTCAAAAGGACTGGGACTCACCAGAGGATGATTAAAAACGGGAAATATTTATTAAACTACATAAAGGGAGCACTCAGGACAAACACAAACTGGGGAATCCTCCTCCCACATGTTTCGGGCATAGACTGCCCTTTCTCAAGGAGTATATATATGCCCGAAACGTGTGGGAGGAGGATTCCCCATTTTGTGTTTGTCCTGAGTGCTCCCTTTATGTAGTTTAATAAATATTTCCCGTTTTTAATCATCCTCTGGTGAGTCCCAGTCCTTTGGAGTGGTTGCCGCATCGATCTACAACTTGTTTCTACTGTACCTTGGATCGGGCCGTGCCTTGGGAGTGACGTCACTATCCTTCCGTGGACACGTGACACCGGGAGAGAGAGGGAGAGCAGCGGAGGACGGCACAGATTGTGAGTACAAACAACTCCACACCGATCCCACTACACTGTGTATATGCAACTGGGCATCTAAATGCACCACAATTTGCTAGCAGTGCATCTCACCAACTCTCTCTCCCTTCTTATCCACTCCGTATACTCTCCATTAAAGACTTTCATCTGGCTTTTTAGTCACTGGGCTGTTTACCTTGGAGCTACACAGATGGCTTTTCTACCTTCTATTAAATATGTAGCTTACTAAACCAAATGAATAGGATATACGGCATATCATTTGTAAACTATCAGTTATATAATGTGAGGACTAGCATTTATATAAAATAGAAATATATAAGTATAATGTGCAAACTGCACTATTGTGCAGAAAAAATGGAAATATACGCCACAATATCGGAGCTATTTTTGTTTTCTATCCAACAAGCACCAACCATACACCACATTAATAAGTTAGGTGAATGTATATGCACATCTGGAAGGCAGCAACTTTGTGTCCACAGTAGCATAAATTTAGAGACTTTTTATAAAGGTTTAATGCTGAATACTGTATCTTTCTCAAGCTTAATATACACAAGCAAATATGATGTTCCCCAAGGGCTGTGCTGTGAACTTTCTAACCGGGTTCTCACCAAGAGACAAAACTTTGCAATGAGTATGGACAATCTGTTCTACAAAAATACAGATCAGTTACACACACGGGACCAACAAATTACTGAGTCTGTCTCTTAATACCTAACTGTGCAGTTTGAAATGTTCCAATCCTAAGCTCAGAAACCAATTCCTTCAGTCTCCAGCACTGTTGACCTCTCCAGAGAATGAGAACTGCAAAACCATGACACATTGAATCTACAGTATGTATCCCCTTAAACCTCCACTGATGTCTACAGAAAAAAATAACTGCAAAACGAGGCCAAAATGTATGTCTGCATCAACACAAATTCACGTATTGCAATACCTGGTTTCCCCACATAAAACTTTTCTTTAAGTTTATAGTTTTACAGCAGCAGTATGTGCTACGTAATAAGAAAGTAGGGCGTGCCAATGATTGCTCACCCAATTCAGGGCACGAAAGATGCTTTCCTTTGTGAGATTTTTATTCACACCTTGTTGGGTTAATACTGTTTGCAAGGAGCAAATTTAGCCAGGCTTATATTTGCCATCTCAATAGATTTTCCCAAAAGTAAATCAATGAAGCTCAATATTCAAAAAGAAGGCCATAAGGGATAGGTAATTTTAGTCTATATAATGCTGTCACATCATCTCAAAGAGTAACACGTCAAATGAACTGAAAATTGCAAATACAAAGCATACTGTATAACAACACAATAATGCGGATAATGTTCTTTAAGCTATATATAGCCTGGCCTTCGGCAGCTATTGCTAATTCTGGGCCTTTCCTCTGTCAGTCCTGTTAGAACAGGCAGTGGAAAGGTTAATTCCTTCAGTTGGCCTGTTTGTGAGTTTCAGCTCTGAAGTATTGTAGCAATATTCAGAGGCGGGCCTAAGCAACCTTTGAGCATGTTAATCCAAAGGGTGGATATGGGTTGGAACACCCCTTGATGTGTGTGTGAGCCAATCGGTATCCAGATTTGAGTTGTAATGATTCAAAGTTAGAGACACTCCCTGAGGATATTCAAATTGAGACATGTCTCCAAAAATATAGTACAGGCATACCCCGCATTAACGTACGCAATGGGACCGGAGCATGTATGTAAAGCGAAAATGTACTCAAAGTGAAGCACTACCTTTTTTCCACTTATCGATGCATGTACTGTACTGCAATCGTCATATACGTGCATAACTGATGTAAATAACACATTTGTAACAGGCTCTACAGTCTCCCCGCTTGCGCACAGCTTCGGTACAGGTAGGGAGCCGGTATTGCTGTTCAGGACGTGCTAACAGGCACATGCGTGAACTGCCGTTTGCCTATTGGGCGACATGTACTTAACTCGCGAGTGTACTTAAAGTGAGTGTCCTTAAAGCGGGGTATGCCTGTATGTCAGTTAGTTAGTAGGCGTAGGAGAGAAGAGATTGAAGAGAAGGGACAGAGAATCGTTCTCCCCCTCTTGCCCCACCTGGGTAAGGAGGGGGGGAGGTTAAGCTGCCATGAGCAGAAACGCAGAGAGCAATATCAGGCCTATGATGTTCTGCTGTATGCTGTGTATGCTGCTCTGAATAAAGAACCACAGAAAGAAGCTGCTGTGTGTGTGTATCACTGTTCCTGGTGTGAGGAGAATGGAGTGTCAGTGGGGGTCTCTCCTCTGTAGACCCCATGGGATCCCTACTGGCTAGAGGCACTGCACCACCCAGAGAGAGCAAGGTAACCTGTCCCACACCACCTCCTGTCCCTGTCCTGGTTCTCCCCACAACACCGCGGAGCCTTCAGCCCTCCTGTTTACCAGCAGGTCACAGCACCCAGACCACTCAGAGTGACCAGAAGGAGTGTACCCCCCAATCTCATGTTGGGTGGGGTACCATAGAAGGGTTACATATATATGCCATAAAATATGGTACAAATAATAAAATGCCCACAGAGTAAAGCATCTGAATCTCTTCACTATTCAGTGACATGTATTACTGCAGCAGCATGACAAAGATATTGGTGCTGCTTCTATTTTAGTCAGAAAGAGGGATGTTACGGGGGATTCTCTGAGCAAATCTAGCAGCAGTGTGCAGCCTTATCCAAGTAAATCCTGAGGATATGGCAGAATCATCCATGCACAACGGGTAATTTTGAACATTCACTGAAAAGATGAAAAAAATATGGCAAATCTCGCAAAGTTGAAAACACCAATAATATATCATGGGCTGAAATTTGTTTGGGAATATTTGTCAAATATGATGTTTTCTTTCCTGAAACTTTTGCATTTTTCTCAATACTTTGGATAATGCCGCTACAGTTTGTTTTCGCTGAAAAAAAAAATAGAAAATACAAATGAAGCTTTCAACCACTTGCCAAATTTCAGAAATGTGCACAAACCTTTTGTAAGTGAAGGAATATTTTCAATAAAACCACAAGAACATTTGTAAAACGTACTTAGACAACATCTGTACCATAGACACAATGATCAATTGACAGAGTACAGCAGCTCTCTTTTACAGGTACTGTTCATGTACAATGCCTGAATTTCCCATTCACAATTTTTGCTAAAACAGTGGGTAACTTTGCCAGGTACAATTTTTGCCTTGAGTGTATAAGTAAACTGTCAAACACGATGATCCATCCATTAGTAATTCAGAACATTTGAACCCTTCTAAATATGTAACATTTTCTTATATTTATCAAGCTGTGCTAAGCCATAACACAACTTCAAGTGAATGGGATGTAAGGTGTTGTATGGCTTAGCATTGCTTGGTAGCCAAACTTAAAGTTTGTGCTGCTGGGGGAACCCACAGAATCCTGACCTGAGCAAGAAAAACCCGCCCGCATGGGAGTTTATTTTGGCTGCAATACTGCAGTTGTCCACCGGGCTTAAATCCCAAAAAATAGACACAGAGATCATCAGGTGCTCCTAAAGGTGTCCTAAATATGAAATAAATGAACCAAATGACAGACGATATTAAAAAAGGACATATACAACCGGTGATGAATTGCAGCTCAACCTTCAATGGATCTTCCTTGTTGATTCTCTATTTGTGTTGATATCGAAAAGTCAGGGAGCGCAGTACCCCAGTGAAAACATGTGGGAACAAAACACAAATAATAGTGCAACTCTGTATAGACAACACTAAGATCTCAAAACTGAGAAGTGATGAATAGCATCAATTGGGGATTTCCTGTAAGTTCCCACTGCATCCATTCCCATGTTGTTTGTATGAGAAATATATATATCTAAGTGTTGCTCTTACTTCTGTTGATTTTTATTTGTCTCTTTGTGCCCCTTATTAGCTTTAGTGGCTCAGGGTTTTCTACGTACTTGTTGATGCCATTCATCACTTCTCAGTTTTGAGATCTTAGTGTTGTCTATACAGAGTTGCACTATTATTTGTGTGTTGTGTTCCCACATGTTTTCACTGGTGTACTGCGCTCCCTTAAATCCCAAAAGAACTACAACTCCCAGAGGCATTGCAACACAGGACCCTCCCACTTCCTAACCAGGCCTTAATTGAATGGTCACGAAATCATATGCTCCTTGCGTTGCAACTTTGCTCCTGAACTAGCTCACGCCTACTCATGTTACCTGTTCAAGCTAAGTACTCTGCCTGTTTCCTCTTGTATTTTGACCTGGGACTTATTCTGGACTTGCCTTTGCCTTAGCCTCAAGTAACTTGCTGCTCAATTGTGTATGACCTTGGAACTCTACTTAACCTTGCCTTGCCTTAACCCTTCAAATACTCTGCCTGATAAACTGTGTATGACCCTGGTTTCCCTGTGACTCTACTCTGCCTTGTCCTTTTCCTCTGGTAATTCCTTCCGGAGTTCTGTCATCCTCAGTGTTCTCAGACCGTGCCATCCCCCGGAAGCAGGAAATCTCTCAGTGGGGGACCCATTCAGAAGAACAAACCCAATGCAGGCAGCCACGGCTTTTACTGTCCACGGAGCCCCAGCATTTTGCTTTTAATCCTGCAAAGACCGTGGGCTACTTCTGCATGGCTCACCATGTCAACTTGTCAAATTATATTCTAAATTAAATATTAATGTAATTCAGTTGCTGGTCAATAAAAAAAAGGGGGAAAAAAACAGTTTATAAAAAAATATATATATATATAATATAGCCGGGGTGCTGCAATGGAGGTGCCTGCGGATTAAGTCATTGAATCATACCTGTAGAAATCTTAGGCATGAAGAAATCCAGCACATACCCAAAATTGGCACAATAAAAGGGTTCCACACATTTACTGAAAAATGTAATTGTAGTGATAAAAGGCCAATGTTTTGGTCTAGGGACGGTGTAACTGACCAAAACATATGCATTATCTCCCTGTGGTTCAGTTCTTTAACAAATACGAGAAGCCATTTTGTGCAATCTTTTTGATGTGTGCTGGATATTCTTAAGCTGGCCACAGTCAGGTACTGTAGGTACACAGTTGCTCCATCATTCATGAACGGTAATGAAAAGAATGGGCATTTAAGTCTACATGCAGTGCCGGACTTACGTGTAAGCTAATGAATCTACAGCTTAGGGCCTCACAGTATGACGGTCCTCAAATTAAATAAAGAGCATATGGGAAAACGAAGATTCTCTATAAGTGTGGACATTTTCATTCAAATATGATCATGGGCATCGAAAGTGACGGACTTTGTATCTTATAATCTGAAGATATCATCAGTGACTTTGCTCTACAAAAATCGTGAGACAAAATGTTTGAATATTAAAATGAATGTGGTGTGCAACCACTGTTCGTTTTTTCTTTACACCGGCGTCTTTGTATATAGCAATGGTAGTATAATGACTTCATTAATTTCAGCTTCATGTTTATATTTTCAATGGTCCCTTCAGTCAGAATAATAAACCTATTTCTAATAATTAGGGCCCCTAAAACTTGACATAGCTTAGGGCAGGAGTGGGCAACTCTAGTCCTTAAGGGCTACCAACAGGTCAGGTTTTCAGGATATCCCTGCTTCGGGTGACTGAGCCACTGATTGAGCCATCTGTGCTGAAGCAGGGATATCCTTTAAACCTGACCTGTTGGTGGCCCTTGGGGACTGGAGAGGCACACCCCTGGCTTGTGACCTCAGAAGGTCAAAGTCTGGCCCTGTCTACACGCTTCCTGCATGCATCCATTTGCTTTATCCCTCACTCAACCATGGAAGTCAAACCAACACTGATGATTATAATGAAGGCAAGTGTGTGGAACTTTCAGGCATTCTTTTATTCTGTAACGGGAATAAAAACAATAATAAAAACAAAGAAACACCATACAAAACAACCATAACCAATGGTATAACATACCTTTAATAGCAGCCAAATATCCTCGCATTTCTCTTTGTAGCCGAGTACCTTCCGTCTGTAAAAAAAGAGATATCAGTGGTCACAAAAGGTGCTTGAAAATTAACTTTAATACCACCAAAAAGATAATGACTCTAACTAAAAAATGTTGACATAGGGAAAGTGTCTGAAACCCATGTATTTCTACCGGCTCGAGGAATTCGATATATTTATGTGGACAATTATTAAGCAGCACTGACTGGTTTATCAATCTTTAGTATTAAGGAAAGTACCTCATAGACTGTAAAGGATCAAAGGTGTAGCCCAAAATTATGTGACAATCCAAGAGGTTCTTATGAAACTGGTATACACCTCCAAGCACAACTTTACTATGCGTTTGAGTTACAGTAAAAAGAGGGTAATTTCTGTGATTGCAGTACAGCCTATCTTTCCAGGAAGGAGTAGTAGAGAGTGGTCACGGAACATCACTTCCAGAGTACGCTGAGTTCATACCCAACAGGTTTATTTATCAAAGTCTCGCAGCTGCAAAACAGCAGAAAGTTACACCAGATTTATCAAAGAAAATCATTCCCATTGAAAGAAATATGAATCTTACACAATTTTATTGCACTGGTTTTGTTCCAGGTTTGTAACCAGGAGACATTTTGATGAAGATATCTTTATGTGTCAGCTCCTCGTGATTTGGACAAGTGACCTTATCTTTCTGTGCCTTGGCCACCATAAACATTGTAAGGTGCCGGGACTTATGACTGAAAAATCCCATGTACATCACTCTTAAGTGCGATACAAATATATATATTACTATTAACTATTATTAAGCCTAAACATGTGCTCTTTAAGGGTCTTTGTTTTGTGGCAATAATAACAAATGGTTATTTTAGCATCCTTTTGATAGTAGGCCAAAGTACTCATGTGGTCTCTGATCACCTATTCCAACCCTAGAGCAGATTCGACTGGTAGATTTTCCCTTTTTTTACAATACGTTGAGAAATAGCTTTCTTCACCAAAACCCGAATATGCTGCTAATTATTGCTCCATATTCAGGGAAGTGTTTGCCAAATGTCCACAATGTCTTCTGAGCATCTTGGCAAAGTAATATGAAAAGTAGCTGAAGATGAAATATGGTTTTGGCACTTGGTAAGCTGAGATTCTGGAGACTTATTATTATTGGAAATTATACTCATTTAGACCAATTAAAATACAGTATTTTCAATAACTGCAATAATGCATAAGTAGTGGTACAAAAAAATCTCGAGCATCTTAACCTACAGGATTTGAAAGTGTATTTATTAGGGGGTCGGTGTTGAGTAGAGATACGCAAACATTTTGGAAAGGTTCGCAAACATGGCAGAAAAAAAATCAAGAAAATCTGCAAAGTTTGGAAGAAAATTATTGCAGGGTCATATGACTGTTCTTTTTAGTGCAATTAACAAAATATTTGGTGCAAATGGCGAAATTTCACAAAAAAAACCACAAAGCAACATTTGCACAAACCATTTGTGGACAGAAAAATGGCAAGTTGGAACATCTCTAGTGTTGAGAATGATTTTGGCTGCATGCAGAGAGATCTGACCTTTTTTGTAACAGAATCGTAGCACAGATCTGTGTGTGGCTAACACGTTACACGGAAAACCAATAATGTAACAGTAGAACCACATTTTTTTTAAAAAAGGTATTTTTAAAAAGGACACAATTATTTTATTTAGCATGCAATAATTCTGAATGACAAAAAAAGACACGCAATATTTGTAGGAAAGCAAACAAACACTACCCAAATAAAACAAAAGAAATCGACAAAAAAATCGAGGCTGCAGTTTACAGACTATAGAGTCATCTAGATGTTCGTGTTACTATAATCATTTTGAAAAATATACAATTGTTTTTGTTACCTTATGCCCTTAAGTGCAATTAGTTTGTTCCCGAGAATTTCCCTCTTACCTTTAAATAGCCTCTTCAAAAAGTCCCATAAAGGTACTTTGAGTGGGAGGAATTAATTTCTCATTCTATTTTGGATGGGTAAAACTATCACTCCAATGTCTCTAGGTGATGTGGAAAGCAATTGACTGTAGTAATTTAGTTACAAAGCAGAAAGAGGCAGGGGAGCTAACAATAGAAAAATCCATATACAAAGAGGCTGGCATACTGCAAAGGGCAATATAGATATAGCCAATTCATCACAATACTAAAATATAAATAGAAACAGATTCCAGTGAGACTGTATTGTTTTAGATGGATCAGTCATCAAAGTTATTTTGCTGCTTAGTAAAATGTGCAGCAATTTTCATATAACCACATTAACTGGCTACGCATTTTATTATGGCATTTTGTATTGTCTTACAATTTTAAAATGTTGAACCATCATTCAGAAGCATGCATGCAGCCACTACTTGGGTGCAGCTATGGAAGCTTCTGCCACACCCTACTTCAGACACCTCAAGATATAATATGGTGTACTTTATTTCATACTACTCTTTTGGTAACGACCAAAGTACGACTGAAATATTGACATTGAAGCCTCATCTTTTTGCTGCTACCCAGGGTACCAGAAATATAACCAAAAAGGCTCACGATAACCATATGAAGAAATTAATGTACTGTGATAACGATATTTCTAGCAATAAATATCTGCTGAATAGGAAAAAATAAATGAACCTTTTTATATTAATGCTAACAAAAATGAAATCATTTGGAAGGCTTTTTAGTTTTAACTTTTTTTTTTTTTTTTTACAGTTTTTAAATACTTTATATTTGAAGATATATAAAACCTTCCTTACTTCCGCCTATCACTAAACATCAGAGAAAGGGGTAGGGAAGGGAGGTGAACAAATGAGGATGCCTATATCATTTGGGGCTGGAGAATAAAGGATGGGTTCCTACAGATCTACCCTCTACATCTTAAACGGCATATCACTAACGGTCACTACAACGTCAATGACAGTCATGGTTAACTGACGGCAGTATCACGATAATAAAAAAATCATTATCATTTTTTATTATCGCGATATTATCAACATATCGGTATATTGCCCAACTCTAATGCTAGCTCCAACATTGTAACTTCTACAGTATGTAACATGCCAGTCTCTTCTGCACCCCATATCAAGTCAAGGCATATGCATACGGCAATAGCTCACAATTATGTCGGACTGATGTTGCCCTTTTCAGAAGACATCATTGTGTAGCTTAGTGAATGCAGATCGAATAATTTATTTTAAAGCCGCAATTCCGGTTACTTGATTTATTTTTTACATACAGTAATTAAAATTGAGATGATTGCTGTGGCATCGTATTGCACTATCTGTGAAAATTCAGGCAGTGCACCTGCACCAGAAACTGTAAGTACTGTATCTCGGGAGCCGGAGGGACTCCAGAGCTGAAAACATGACTTAGCTTGGACCCCACCCGATTATGTAAAAATATCAAACCCCATTTTGGCAGGATTATTAATTTAGGATTATGCTTTATTTAGCATACTTTTTCAATTGATTGAAATAGTGTCATCATTAAATGAGCTAAGATTTGTGTAAATAAAATAATACAATTGGTTTCTTGCATTAAAAAGATTTATATTTAGGCGGACTTTGTATTATTGTTTCCCCTCACATTTTAATCTTTTTCACTTCCATCTAAATGTAATAAACTAGTTCATCCTCATCATTCAAAAAACACTGGAAGACAATAAAACATGGCAATATTCAATTAGTAGTTTCATGATAAAAAGTTAAAATTAAAAGAGCTCGGTAAAGTCATATGGTCACTTAATCCCTTTCCAGAGATGTCCACCTCCAAGAATCAAAATCAGTGAGATCTGGTGGTTTGGACAAAAAAAGGTAATGTAAATGGATAACAACTGATGTTTATCAGTGAGACTCCATTAAAGTCGATTAGACTGCAGATACAACAATACTGTGACACAGAAAATCAGTGAGAGTTCACATCTCTGCCTTTCTCAAGCTTCCTAAAACTGTAATAAATTATCATTATGTTTGCATGATATGACAAATTGAATATACTGTAGATATATGTCATGCATCCTTCTGCTTTCTATTATTTGTTGATGTATTACTAGGGCAGTGTTGGAACTGTCTTGGGCTTATACCCAGTAAGTGAACCCTTTGATTTTTTTGATTTTTTTAAAATGATTTTATCTGTGCCTTTGACTAGCAAACCAAGTTGTTTTCACTGAATACAGGTCCGTTTGTCAGAGGCTTATGTCATTTCAGACCAAGCAATTTTTTTGCAGGCTTGTAGAATCTGTATCAGGTATATATATTGTATGTATGTATATTTTTTTATATATATATATATATATATATATATATATATAACGCCATCCAGCTACATTGTCATAGCGCTTTACAGCAGTAATACATGTGACAATATTGGGAAAATGTGCTTCAGATATTAAACAATAGGAAAAGGAGTCCCTGCCCCAAAGAGCTTACAATCTAAGTTAGATTGTGACAGTATTCGGAGAAAAGTGGTAGGTACTTAGGATATAGAATCCTACACAGCCTTTCTCTTTCTAAGTTTACTTTAGCAAAGAACTACAATTCCCAGTAAGTAACACAGCAGGTGGCGGGTTACTAATACGACACACCTGGCCATAGTGCTTGTTGTCTCTCACAGCCTGGGAGAAGGGCAGAGCTGCCTGACCGATGTGTTGGAAGGTAAGGAACCCAATGTTATCATCTCTCTGCTGTAATTATAAACCTACATCTGTTTAACCGGTAAGCGGGGGAGCCACCAGGAGCAGTTAGGGTTAAAGATCTGTTAAGCCAGAACTGTAAGAAGAACTAGGACTTTTCTTTACTTCGCTTGTTTGTTTATTTGAATGCACCACTGTTTGTTTAAAAGTAAATACAAGCCACAAATCTGAAGGGTTCTGTGCCTCCTTTTCCCTAGAAGACTGTGCTAAGAACCCTGAAGGACGTGGACCTGTCTCAACATACAGAAAGTTCATAACCTTTCCTTGGAGGAAGAGACTTTAAAGATCGAAAAAGTGTACATAATAACAACCTTCTTTATCAGAATCAGGTGTGTTCCCTAAATACTTAATTAACTTTAAAATAATAATATCTAATATTGGCTTAATTTGATGCGGGTTCAGGTTTGTTGGATACGAAAAATTTTAATTTGCTCATCTCCAGCAAAGATGGTGAGCCTCAGTTACCGGGGTCAAAGGTGAATAATCACTAATGAGCAGTGTTATCACTGCAGTATTATTCGCAATTACTAATATTAACTGAGAATTTTATATTATACTGTGTGCTAGTCAAGTAATGTTTAGTAAGGTTGTGCTGGACCAACAACCTGTTCACACAGAATTCATTAAAACAAGATGGTTCAATTTACCTTTTTAAGCCTTATCACAAGAGAAGTGCCCACGTACCAACATTTGTTCAGACATTGTTTCCCCATAACTTTCAAAACAGTTTTGGAAATGTTTCAACTGTTTGCTTGAACTTTATATCAAAATCATTCAAGCAAAATTGACCTTAGCCAAAGAAGTGTTAGTGAAATGGAGAATTTCACCAAAGACCCTTTTTCTGTCTGAAATATGGCTTTTGCAGTAGAGGAAAGAAGAGAGAAACGTAGAGCTACAGGAATTTAAAAATAGACAACTTTTCTTTTTGGGAGAAATTAATCAATTCACAACTAATACTGTGAATCACCCATAAAGAAGCAGAGAATAAGAAATAAAAAATGTATAAGTAGAATGTGCTGCATACTTTCATAAAATGAATCCGTGGGTAGAAGAATACAGCCTCATTACATTGCAATATGAATGCAAAAAAGAAATGAATAATTACTTGAAATGTCTTTAAAAGTTAAGGACACTGCCTGTGTCTCTCTGTCTCTCTGTCTCTCTGTCTCTCTGTCTCTCTGTCTCTCTGTCTCTCTGTCTCTCTGTCTCTCTGTCTCTCTGTCTCTCTGTCTCTCTGTCTCTCTGTCTCTCTGTCTCTCTGTCGGTGATCAGGATTTTCTTGTATTGCTCACCCAAGAGAAAATGCACAGCAGCAACAATACTAATTTACGCATTACAGAGGTTCATATAACAGATGGAATGGAAACAAAACCTGCATTCCGAGTGGATCGGAATAATCACATTTCCACCTAATGCATTAACAACATTTGTATTTTCTGTGCACATCATTTGAAATTATGAACCATTCCCCCCCCTAAGCAAATATAGGGTGCTAACTTTAAGTGCCTTTAAGTTGCAGATGATTGTGCTGCACAATTAAGAATAGGGCAATCTGTGATTACATATATTTCCCTACGTCATGGGGTCTCGCACTCCATGGGCCCCATGACGTAGTAGTTACGTCAAAATATAATTGCTCGTATTTGTAGGGGAGGTCAGGTTTTGCGCTCTTGTGGAGCACAGAACGTGATCTTACAGGAAGAGCACTCCTCATCCATTCCCTCATCAGTGACGGAGTAATCGGGATCGTGAGTGCCAGAGAGGCCACGGCACTCCTCCAGCCCTCAAAGGGTTAAGCGGACTTTCCCCGGTTCATGATAGCAAACTATAACTAATCTGGTGAATGCTTTGCTGAGTTTAATGAGTTTACACAGTTGCAAGTATGGTGGCAGGGCCAAGATGGCACCTATAATAGAGGTTAAGTGTAGGTTTAAATATATAATTGGGGGGGTTGTTTTGTTTTTAAAATATGTACAGTATTTGTGGTGTTTTTTTAATAAGTATTTGGTGGGGGGGTATATGTATGGGGTGGGGGGTGTTTTATTTATTTTTATTTATACTGTATATGTATTTGGGGGGTGGGAAGGTTTTTTGTATTTGGGGGTGGGGGGTTTTGGTGTGTATTTTGTGGGGGGTATTGTGTGAGGAGTGAGAGTGGGTAATTAGAGGGGGAGAGTGAGAGGAGAGAGTGAGATGCAGGGGAGAGAAATACATGCAAGGTGAGGGGGAGGGATTGAGTGAGAGTGGGATAGTTGATGGAGGGGGAAGAGTGAGGAAGAGAGGGAGTGAGACAGAGGTGATAGAAATACATGGGAAGAGGGGGGAAATAGAGGGGGCCACGTGGTGTGAAATAGTGGTCTCGTAAGACCGCCGCACGGGGGTGGGCCCCAGTCATAACTCTAGTCTTGGGTCCCGGGAAATCTGTTTGCGGCCGTGGGCATAATAGATAGGAATGGGGAAATAGCTATGGTCCATTGAGATGGAGTGGGGGGAGGGGTGTGGGAGTGGGAGACACCTGTATCAAATACAGATAATATTGGTGAACTAAAGACTAAAATCAATGGGAGTAGAAAGGCAGGAGCAGATAACATAACCATAGCGTAGACTGGTAAAAGCCGTAAGTGCATGCTTGCTAATGAAAGAATAAAGACAAAGTTGGGGAGCTTGAAGTAATAGGTAGAAGAAGGCTGAATGAGATGCATGAAGAGTTGAAAACTGGAGACAGTTTTGGAAAAAGTAAATGTAGGCTTTTATTTCTCCAAAATGTCATAAACAAAAACATAGGGGTGTGTTATCACGGTATTCAGAAAGCGTTATCGTAAGTCAGATACCGTTGGGTAGGAAAATGCCATGCTGCTCAGAATAGCGGTGTCTTTATCTCTGTCTTTTTCTAAGTTCTACCCCTGCTATCTGCCTGCAGTCTGTAAGAGCTGCACAGAGAGAGCTGCATCTCCCTGCACAGCTCATATAGGCAATCACACTGTTTTATTTGATTTTAATAACATATTTATTTTAGCCTTGGGGACACTCTGCTTCCCAAGTTACAAGCCCCAAATGGTTTACCACAGTGACAATCAATGGTTTCATTTGCAAATGTTTTTATGTGCAATAATTGTATTGTAATGTATTTTATTTTTTTGATGTTTTATTTTATGTTGCCCATTCATTGCCATTGTGGCTATCTGTGCTCTGATTGTGGGCATAGGTTATCACAGTAACAATCAATGGGTTTATTGGCTACTGTGTCATGTATGGTACTGTAATGTCAATGTGATTTTATTGTTTATTTATTTTATTTATGTAGTTGCCCTGAGGAGGATGGTTAGGCTAGGGGGGAGGGGTGATGAAGTCCTTAATTACCATAGCAGTTACAAACCGCTAATATGATTAAGGAGTTAGTGGCCAGTGGTTAGTATTTTAATTTTAATGTTGCTGCCCACAGAGGACGAGGAGGCTGAAGATGAGGACGCCCTCATCCTGGTAGGGGTAAGTACAACTTTAATTTACTATATGCTGGCTGGGTAATGTTTTATTTTTAATGGGCAAATGTGCTGTTATCCAGATCAGGATTATAGGGATTTTGCCCATTACTATACTGTATGTGTTGGGGGGGGGGGGGTTATTGGGAGTAGAGGGGGTGGTCTAGTAAGGTGCCCATTCATTGCTCCCATTGAGGGCATAGGTAACCAAACTGGCAATCAATGGGTGAATTGGATAGTATTAATTGTTGTATTGTATTTTAATGTTTATTCGGGATAGAGGGGTGGATGAAGGGGTGGTGGGTGTTTAGACTGTAGTAACCGCTAAGGTTATGAGGGGTTATTTCCTCCCGCATCCCTCCTAGTAGGCTTAAACACCCACCCTGGGCAACACCAACCTTAACCCACCCTCTCAACCCCCAACAAACCGGGCGCTGGTATTTAACCCTTTCATTATCTGAGCGGTTAGCCGCTAAGGTGATGAAGATGCCTGTAAATGTGTGTTTATTAAATAGGATTGTTCACCAGAACTGATCACTTCTCCATATAGCTGAGATGTAAGTCCCTTCGTGTCGGTCACAGCCAGACAGAGCTTTTCGAAAGATGTTAATAGGGGGTATGGGGCAAATTTGTTATAAAATGCCCTGATCTGGAGGTATCTAAAGAAGTCTGAGTGAGGGATCTCTTTTTCTTCCCTGATATGGTCGAATGTTTTGATTTTTCTGTCGTGACCCTCCAGATCTCTAATCCGATTGTAGCCCCTCTGTCTCCAGATTGAGATATTACTGACTGATAGACCTGGAGCGAAATCAGGGTTATTCCAGATGGTGTTGCCATAGAATGTTTTGTCGTAAGGGAATGCCGAAATTTCGTAGACTCCCAGATTGACACTGAGTTGGTCACCGAGGAGAGCAGCATGGCGGTAAATTTTCGCGCCGTTTTAGGTAACCAAATTAAGCTGCTCAGTTCCAGAGGTGCACATGCAGCATTTTCTAATTCCACCAATCTCTTTAACTTTGGTTTAGATTGCCATTGTACAATCTGGCTTAATTGTGCCGCCTTGTAATATGATACCAGGCAGGGTACTGCTAGGCTGCCCGCCGCCACAGATCTTTTCATATTTAATTTACTTACTCTCGTTTTTTTACCTCCCCAGATAAATTTGGAGATTTCAGATTGAAGTGAGTGCAAGTCCCTCCAACTGAGTGGCACTGGAAGAGTTTGGAAGAGGTATAATAAACGGGGGAGTAAATTCATTTTGACACTATGGATACGTCCAATCCAGGATATCCTTTTGGATGTCCACTTCTGTAAATCAGAGCTGTTTTTAATGTGTGTTCGCTCCAGAGACACCCAGCTTCAATCCGATGTAGAATTTTTTTTTACAAATCTTCAGTCACATCACAGATCCCATCTCGCTTGAGGTGGCGAGATGAGAATGTGCGAGTTTCAGCCGCGATGTCAATCTCAGAGCTACCTGAATAGCTCGATTTCTGAAATAAATGCGAGTTAGAGCTCCTGCTAAGATTGTCTGACCGGGAAAGCTAGCGATCAGGAAGAAGCAGGTCTCGAGTGAGTTTGGCATCTTATCAGAGCTTTCTGAATAGCTACACATGAAAACTATCTCAAGGTGCCCAAAACTTTCGATAACTCACTTATCGAAGCTACTAGAATAGGTCCCATAGACTTTTCTTCAGCCCAGATGCAGCAAAAACCGGGTAGCAAAAAATAAAGGTTAGGCTTTCTTAGCCCAAAGTTCAGTTCCCCAGCGTATTGCAGTCTATATAGGCCTGGTGTCCCAAGGAGGGAAGAAGCCACACGTATGATCTGTACTCAGTCCAGAGAGAGACCCAGACTACAGGAAGATCCAGGCTTTTCACCCCTCCTAACGAGGCAGGTGAAAGCTGATTGATTTCAGCCTGCTGGACTCAGTAGCTCCCCATATGTTTTCCTTGCATAGCTATTAGACAGGGAAACGACCCTGTCACATGAGCAATATGATATAGACATTACTGAAACATGGCGGTGGAGTATGTTTATATGTTAAACAGGATTTAAAACTAATTATAATGGAATATGTGTATGAATGAATGTATGAAAATGTAGAGACTTTGTGAATATAAATTAGCAGTGGAGGTAAAAGTACAAAAAAAATGTTTGTAGAGATATGCTATAAATCATCAAATATCTGTCAAATAGAGGGATTCCTCTACTTGGCATATAGAATCACTGATGGGCTAGTTAACACCAACATTCACATATTTCAAGCTACCAACAGGCAATAGGAGTGCCTCTGTATATTGCATGTATTGGTTCTATCATTTATCAATTGTTTAATTGTGTAATATTTTTTTTAGAAGAGAAACGTTTTATTCTGGTCTTAAACCAGAAAACCAATTCTGGTCCGGTGCTGTGTATGTTGGAACTCCCATGTGGGCTTCAATATACTGGCAGAACAAAAAGATCTCCTGAACGTTTCATTGAATATAAAATATTGAAAAAAGGTTTCCAAATGCAGAGTGTGTCTAAACTTTCTGAACATCATGAATCGCAATCCCAAAGGTCTAAAAATAAAAGGAATTTAATCTGTATGTGCAGGACTGAGGGGGGCCGGCTGGTTATTAAAATTACTTTATGTAAAAGATAAACGTCTTTTATTTATGAACTGCAAACAATGACTCCTACAGGATTAAATATTGATATAGATCTTGCAGCTTTTTAAAAGTCATTAATCCTATCTCGCCATTTTATGTTTATTATACACCCACTTAAATCAAAGCAGTGTAATATTTGCAATGGTCATTATGTAATCTTCAATATATAAATATTGTATCTTATTATTAACCATAGCACATAGTATCCTATGTTATTATAAGTTAGGTGCTCATGGTAATTAAAAAATATATATATATATTTGTAATTACTTTTTAATCACTTTCCACACTATTTAAGTCTATCCAATTTTAAATAGTCAAGCAACTAAAAGTTTAATACATATACTTTTATTGGATTTTTAGAATCCAATAAATATTGTTATCGAGATTATAATTCTAGTTTTTGTAAGATTCAATATTATACAACTATTCAATATATGCCAATGGGTTCTTGTGCAA
This sequence comes from Ascaphus truei, assembly GCF_040206685.1. Lineage (NCBI taxonomy): Eukaryota > Metazoa > Chordata > Amphibia > Anura > Ascaphidae > Ascaphus > Ascaphus truei. Next base: position 331,953,786 of record NC_134484.1, read on the forward strand.
AGCATCTCAACAAATATATACTGTAGCTATGCCTTTTACTTGCTTCCATCTTAAATTATCTCTTTTTTTAAATAATTGGATTAGTTTAGAACTAGTATTTCAGGTACCATTTTTGTTACAATTATTTGTCCCTAGAAGAAGCATTTACTTTACAATAAGAATGGAGGCAATAGTTTTCAAAGATCCTTTAATTATTTAATTACTACCTGACAATACTCCTACTCTCCTCCAGACAGTGGAGGGTTACAATGTTCAGTATAAAAAATAACTAGTCATGTACACCTACACTGCAAGCCCCTGAAAAGCAAATTGTTTGCAAAATGCGTAGGGCATGACCATGCTTTCAGGCTTGCTCCGTAAGGACCTCAAAGCATCTCAATAGCAACAGGACCTCATCTCTCTACACCCGGAAATAATCATATGCGATGGCTGAGAGCAGCATCCACTGGGTTACACAGGGACCAGGAGAAGAAACTGCATCTCATGAAGCTGTGGAGACAGGCTGATGGAGCGATATCCCATGGGTCAGAACGCTTTGTCCATGTGCTTGATTTTAAGCACTTGGCTTGTGAGTGCATATATGGAATGCACTGGAATTCCATTCCCCTCAATAATCGACTAGCAACGTCTCTCATCTCTCCAGTTTTTTAAGGCCCATCTTAAAACACACACCTTTTAATGAAGCATTTGGGCAGGTCCATTGTCTGATATTATACTATAAATCTCATATGCATTTACCATGACCCCTTGCAGACACACTTACCCTAATACCCCTACACCTCCCCCCCTGTAATGTCTCTGTAAGTTCTCCCTTCTTACCACTTAGATTGTAAGCTCTTTGTCTACTTTTATGTATGAGCTACTTATTCCTGTTATGTAATGTGTGTTACTTCTGCAAAGCTCTATGTACATGGAGGGTGCTTGTAACAGGGGACTTATCCCTGTTCACAAATGTGCCTCTAATCCAGCAGTGTGGTGGTTAACTGCTGGTAGCAAATTAACTAACACCACCTGCCTGATTACAGGTGGTAGAAAAAGCCTGCCTTTGAGACAGGAAGTGACTCCTTAGCTCACGTGTGAGCTGAACTTTGGAGACAGAGCAGAGGTTCTTGAGTCTCCCAGGAGAGACTGACCAAGAGAACACAGATCTCTGGAGCTGACAAATAAGACTTCTAAACCTGGATGCTGACATTTTCTGTGCACACACAGGTGCGGTTCCAGGAGAGCAGAGAAGCTTCCCCCTACAGCAGCCAGCTAACAGATAAGACTTTTATTAACAAGACTTTTTATATCTGTTCATTTCATGCTATGTGCTTGGGGCTGGGAGACATGATTATCTAAGGGAGTTGTGAATTGCATAGTATTTCACTAGAAATACTCCCAAGTGAATAGAAGCTTTGTTTCCCCTTGTTTGGATGTTTCCTGATGTTAAGGAAAAGGCACAATAAAGCCTTGTTATAATTTCACCTTACAAAAGTCTCCAATTGTGTACCACTGTGAGAATCCGTCTACATATGGTGTCAGAGTGGGATGAGAGGTCGTCTTTGAAGTTAGAAAGGAGTGGAGATTTTTTCTGTGACATTTTTTTTATGCTTTTTGCCTACAAACAGTCTGAGCAACTTAAAAAAAAAAAAACTCTCAGGCAGCAGAGACCAGAGTTAAAGTGATACACACCACTGCACTAAAACCACAGATGGACTCTTTTCCCCAATCCCAAGAGGAGAGAGACTGCTGAAGCAGCTAAACCTTATTTGCCTATCACAAAGTGTAATATGGTCATTGAAATAGGGGTTTTGCCTTCCAGCCATAGTCAGGGTTCAAGAAGTGAGTCAGCCCTTAAAAAGGCATAGGTGTTTGTTGTTTTTAAAAGTTTCGCTGAAGCAGTGAATACAGATGGTGACCCACGAGCGGTACTGATTTTGCAAATAAAGGTTGCCACACCGCATAGGACTATGAGCTGTGAATGGAGTATATGCAGAAAAGTGTGAAAATTGATACAAGACTGTGCTGAAGCAGGGGAATTTTTAGCAAACAAATGCTGAGTGTAAAATTGCCCTACAGGGGAAAAAGGGATTGCTGAACTGTGTAAAAGGTATTCCAAAGCCAATTGCTGAGTATTGTCACCCTGCCGGAAATGAAACAAATAGTCCACTGCAAAGAATGTTTTTTTTCTGCAAGTAAAATAAAGTATGCGTATATATCTTGGGAGCAAAACAGACACCCAAAGTGTGAATGCCATAATACCCAAAGATGAGACTGAAAATTACTGAACTCAAGCAGAAAACCAAATTCTGTTGCAGAAGCGGAGGTATTGCACCTAGCAAGTAAATGGTGTAAAGCAAACAGAAGTTTTTACCTAGAAACCACACATTCAGCATACCTAATGAGAGATTACACCTAGCAAGTAAATGGTGTAAAGCAAATAGACGTTTTTACAGTTTTACAGTGGCAACAGCTGCAATAGCGCCTCCTGAGGTCAGGAAGAAAATTACACCTGATAGCCTAAAAATGGAGGACAAGATGCAGCGTTCCTGTAATGAAACCTACACCACGGAAGAGTGGCCCTTCCAGTCCAATAAAGAGGAAGACATCTCTTACGGGGAACCCGAACCGAGTCACATCCACAAAACACCACATGAATGGTGGGGGTGCCTGAACTCGGCACGAACAGAAAAGACCGCCCTCTATGATGACGAATATGGTCAACAAGAGAAAGAGCGGGAGCAGCAGATCACCCAATATTTCTGTCAGCTAAAGCAACTGCAAGAAAAGCCTGGCGTATATAATGAAGCTGCTAAAGTATCAAATAAAGAAGGAGACCCCAGTATTCCGGATGGGACGGAGTCATCCAAAACAAAAAAGCGGAAAAAGAAAAGCGGTTCTTCACTTACCGTGGAAGGAACAGACACGTCCACAGATCCTGTGGAGGAAAAGGGGGACCGAGTTGCCCTGCAGCCTAGAGAAAATGGAGAATTCGTCCCGCGGTTAACCGAATATCCAGAGGGCCCAAGGCAGAATCGTGCACCCCAAAGAAGAGCCTGTCCGGTGCCAACAGTGAGGAACCCCCAACCAGTCATCCCAGGGAAGTGGAGCCGGAACCAGTAAGTGACGATCCCTTGACCAGCCCTGTAGATGCCCTGAAAAATGCCAGGCATGACTGTGAAATGCTCCGTTAACAATTGAAACAAAAGGAAGATGGTTACACAGAGCTACAGAAAAATAACGTGAGGCTACAAAAACATGTGCTCGCAATGTACTCTGCAGCCAGGACAGAATTGGACGATCTCAAGACTGAGCTAGATACTGCAAATGCTACTATTTCCGCCATGGAGGAAAAGCAGAGCCAATCTGATAAAATGATGACTAAGCTGAAGCGGAAGTATGAGGAGGCACTAAAGCAGATGACAGTCTTCCAGCAAGAGGTTCACACTCTTTGCATAGAGCTGAATGCCTCATACAGGAGGTCAACAGTGTCCGGATAGAGGTGGACGTATCTCAGAAAGAGGTTCAGACACTCCGCAGAGCACTGGATGCCTCACATCATGAGACCAACAGCTGCCGCACAGACCTGGAAGTTTCCAGAAAGGAACTACACAGTCTCACTGAGGAGCTGGACATTGCTAAAGAAACTATTGTCAATCTTAATACAGATCTCAAAGTCTCTCAGAAGGAGCTTCAGACCCTCAACCTAGAGAAGGAAGTCTCACGCCAGGAGATTGTCATTCTCAAAGCAGATGTGCGTAAATGGAAGGAGGACTGCAAAGAGGCCCTGAAGAATACAGAGACTGAAAAAGGCGAAAATTCAAGATTAAAAAGAGAAAACTTGAAACTGAAAGAAGAACATTTTCAGTTGACAGAAGAAGTCAAGGAAAAGTTTGAAGCAGAGCACCGACTGCAGAACCAACTGCAAGGTCTGCGTACACACCTCCAGTATGCTGAGGAGAAGCAGCAAACGCTGCAGGAAGAAAAGCTGCAGGCTGCTAAAGAGGTACAAGCGCTGCAGGAACGTCTGAATACCCAGTACATCCCCACAGAGCAGTATGAGGAGCTAAAGGCCACGCTGCATGTCACCAGAGCATCATTGGAGGCGGAGCTTCGATACCAGGTGACTCTATATGAGAGGGAGCGTAAGAAGGCTCAGAAACTGGAGCAAGAGCTGAGAGACAGAGAGACTGTTCCATTCCCTTGAGTCAGTACACCAAGGAGAAATCAGACGCAGCGGCAACCTTGACGACAAAAATTACAGAGCTCCAGAATATGAAGGAGACACTGATACAGACTCAGAGAAAGCAAAGTGCGCAGATAAATTCCCTGAGAAGAGACTTGCAAGACGCACTCAAAAAACAGGGATCTCTCGCGGATGAGATTACAGTCTTACAAGGACAAGTATTGACCCTGACTAAGCGTCAGTATCCCACGGCCACAAAAACCCATGAAGACAAGGGTACAGTGAGAGCTGGGAATACCGCTCGTCTGAAAGACAAGGTTGCAAAATTTGAACCACCTAAACAAGCACTAGCAAAACCTTCAGCCACCCAACAGGCAACAAAAGAAGGTACACGTGCTGAATCAAAACCAGAAGAATCCTTAGCTGATGAAGCTGAAAAGATGGGACATTCTCTGGAAGTGGGTGTGCAACTTAATCTCAAAGAGGCTGAACTAGCAACCCCATTGAGTGGTAAAAGGGCAGAGAGACAGCTTCAAGAGCGGAAAACTCAAAGGGCTGTTTTTAAACGCTCTGCAACTGCTGCTATACAGTCTGCCTACAATAAGACAAGCACCCGACGCGAAGGAAATCTCATGACCGCGCATGTAGAAAAAAGACTGTACTTGGAAAAAGTCCTCCTCGAGCGACTGAGAAGTGCTGATCTCAAGCACCTTCGGGAGGAGACAAAAATAAACTGGAGAAAGGGCTCCAATCCCAGCGGGACAGAGGGTTCTCTTCCTCCATCCACTCTCATTTAAGTCACAGAAAGATCTCGAATGAGAGTGGAAGGATGGGCTTTGGCCGTGGTAAGCCAGAGCTTCCCACAAACAGGGGAGGTATGTAACAGGGGACTTATCCCTGTTCACAAATGTGCCTCTAATTCAGCAGTGTGGTGGTTAACTGCTGGTAGCAAATTAACTAACACCACCTGCCTGATTACAGGTGGTAGCAAAAGCCTGCCTTTGAGACAGGAAGTGACCCCTTAGCTCACGTGTGAGCTGAACTTTGGAGACAGAGCAGAGGTTCTTGAGTCTCCCAGGAGAGACTGACCAAGAGAACACAGATCTCTGGAGCTGACAAATAAGACTTCTAAACCTGGATGCTGACATTTTCTGTGCACACACGGGTGCGGTTCCAGGAGAGCAGAGAAGTTTCCCCCTACAGCAGCCAGCTAACAGATAATAGTAAACAATATACTGAGCGCAACTACTTAACCTCTAGTCTTATCAGTGATAAAGTGTAATACACTAAACCCTTCTAAATGGTAACCCAACTGGTGATACCACGAAAACCACAGTGTGAGAAAAATAAGTACATTTTTACATAACCGTGCAGTGGGTGTAAATGGCGTCTGCTGCTATAATGCGGGGGGTGGCTCAACACCCCCCAACAACTACAGAAATGGAAACAAAAAAACAGCGCACAACGCAAATGGTGAAGTATGAAAATGACAAATATATTAAAATAAGGGTAAATAATCTGCGTACATCAAAATAGTGGGTAATAGGCAATGAGTGTATAATACACAAGTTACCACTCGGCTACTGCTGGTACAGGAGTCAGATGTTGATTTCTCTCAGCGAGCATCTGAAACAGCAACTGTGATGCAAGCCTTTCTCAGAGGTAACACTTCAAGTATTCACAGTCTCTATAAGGGACTCTTCTACAACCAGCTGCAACTGTCCAGGCCTGATGAACTGCAGCCCACAAGTGCACCCGATAACTTCACCCAGAGAGTCCCCAGGTCAGTCGGCAAGGACCGGAACAGCTCACAAAGCCCCTCGATGAACTTCAATCACACACGGAGGTAAGTCAGCTGACTGTGTGTAAACCTCCCGCATGCCACGCTGCCGCTCCATAGTGGGACGCTGCGTGATGACGTCACCGTGTCAGTAACACGGAATAGGGCCGCGAATGTGTCCAACAGTCTCTGAAGTGCCTGACCATGCACTAGCATAAATTAGCAATGGAATGAATCAATAGCCGTGCTGGTTAGTATAGCAACAGGCACATAAACCAATATCATCCTACGCGTTTCGTAGTGATAACTACTTCTTCAGGGAATATTATTGACATTTCCCAGAGGCACTTTATAGCTCTAAAACACTGCCCATTGGTTAGCCAATTAAATAACCGGCCAATCAATCACCCGGGCAGTGCAGTAGTCAAAGTGACTGGGGACATGCGGACACAGAATAAAACAACAACTTTATTAACAATGTGAATACATCTTAACAATAAAACCCAAGGTAAAAAATGAATATTAAAAACATATAAAAATAAATATAAAATCTGCAATAAAAGAAACACAGAATTAGCACAAATAAAATCGAAATTACCTCATAAGAACAGACAAAGAATGAAGAGGATATACGTGCTGGTGATAAGGAGATGGCCTAATAAAATTAATAAAGTGCCCAAATGTCTACATCCTCATTTAACCCTTTCGGGGACATAATATCTAGTTTATGTATCCAGTACGTTTCTTTTGAAGATAGTGTTTTTACTCTATCCCCACCTCTCCTATTAATAGGAATATGTTGAATTCCCTTAAAGGTTAGACTAGAGGGATCTTTATTATGGTGAGTCATGAAGTGTCTAGACACACTATGTTTGTCAAAGCCATTTTTAATATTTCTGACGTGTTCCTGTATTCGAACCTTAAGGCTACGTTTGGTCCTGCCTACATATTGATAACCACACGCACATTCCAATAGGTACACAACATAGGTAGACGTACATGAAATAAAGTCATCAATGGAAAAAATCTCGTTAGTACTTTTCGAATAAAATTTGATTTTATCTGGGTGCTGATATTTACAAATTGAGCATTTGCCACAGATATAATTACCTTTTGGTTTTGAACCCAACCACCGTCTCTGAGATATTGTATCGGAAACCTGATATACGTCACTGGGTGCTAATAGGTTTTTAAGGTTTCTCGCTCTTCTATAGATGAATCGTGGTTTTGTGCTCAAATGAGACCCCAAAATGGGAGAATTACACAAGATATCCCAGTGTTTAATAAAAACTCTTTCTATATCTCTATGCAGAGTTGTAATCTGTAATAAAAGCCACATTTAAAGTGTTACTGTCTGCAGACTGCCTTTTATTTCTCTTGTTCCTGGATCCATTCTGGATTAGCATATCCTTACAATTCATATCGCGTACTCTCTTAATCTACTTTTCAAGCAATTCTTTGGGGTACACTCTCTCCCTGAATCTAAGCAACAGTTTATTAGCCTGCTCATTAAATACCTCTATATTACTGCAGTTGCGTCTGAGTCTAACAAATTGCCCTCCTGGTATGTTGTTTTTCCACGTATTTTTATGGTTACTGTTGGCCATCAGCAGATTGTTGGTATCAACCTCCTTAAAGAAGGTCTCGGTCTCTATAGTACCGTCCGCTTGTGCCGTAAGTCTCAGATCTAAAAAGTCTATCTGAGCAGCATCAACCTTGTGAGTGAACACAAGGTTGTAGTCATTTACATTAAGATGGGCTATAAATGCATTAGCTGACTCATGGTCGCCGTCCCACAAACACAGGATGTTGTCTATATAACGTCTCCATATTACAACATTCCTGTGGAAGGGTTGGTCAGGTCTAATAACATGCGACTCCCACTCACCCATGTAAAGGTTTGCGAAACTGGGGGCAAACCTTGTCCCCATAGCAGTTCCGCAAACCTGCAGGTAGAAAGTGGATAGAAACATAAAATAATTGTGTCTCAATATGAAACCAATGGATGTCAGGATAAATTCCCTATTTAATGGGTGCAACTGGAGATCTGATTCTAAAAAGGAATTAACAGCATCCAACCCCTTCTGATGGGGTATGTGTGTATACAGGGCTTTAATATCGCATGTGATCCATAAATAGGAGCTTTTCCATTTAAACCCATTAAATAAGTTCAAAACTGCGGTTGAATCTTTTAGATAAGAGGGTAATTTGCCCACATAGGGTTGGAGAAAAAAATCCACATATTGGCTCAGGTTAGCTGTCATGGATTGTATGCCCGATACTATTGGGCGCCCGGGCGGATCGACCAGGGCCTTGTGCATCTTAGGCAGGTGATAGAATATAGGGATCCTAGGAAATTCAGATGCAGTAATAATAGATAAAGAAACTGCATTATCTAACACTACCTTAAGTTCTTTTAAGTATTCACCTGTGGGATCTTTAGACAATTTGGCATAGAAAGATATATCATTTAGGAGTCTTAATGCTTCTTTTTCGTAGTCACATCTATTTTGTACTACTACGCCCCCACCTTTATCTGCCTGTCTAATAATAAGGCTTTTATTTTCTTTCAAAATTTTTAGTGCTGGGGACTCACTTGCACTCAAGTTATGTTTAATATCTCCTGTTTTGAAATTACGTGATATAATATTAAAATCATTGATGACCATATTAAAAAAAGTGTCTATATGATGACCCTTGGAATGTGCGGGATAAAACTTCGACTGTGGTTTAAATAGTGAGTGCTGAATATCCAGCTCTGTTCCAGAATTATTATCAGAACCCGTTAGGGCCACCTCGTCAGAAATACGATCCTTGTCTTGTTTGAGAAAATGTCTCTTCAGGGTAATATTACGGGTAAACTATGAAGATCTTTGAACAGCTGGAAGGAGTTCGGTCCACAAGTTTTGGAGAAACTGAAACCCCTTCCAAGAATGTTCAATTGATCCTTTGTTAAGATAGTAGAGGAGAGATTGAAACCCCTTTATTAACTAGGGAGTTCTTTTCCAAGAGTATTCTCTTCTTTTGTGCTCTGGCCCCTCCTCTTGTTCCTCGTCTGTGGTTACCCTTTTTTTCCTTTTCTCCTGGGGGGTGTTCCGTACATCTTTCACTGTTTTTCCTTTCTTCTCTAGTCTTGTTCTTATTAAATCTAAAAAAGAGGGTGAAGCTGGTCTAGACTCGGGCCTAACTGGACATTTGGGTGAGTAACTGGGAGAGTTTCTGGGAGAGTATCTAGGTGTTCGTGAATGGGATTCTTTATTCTCATACTCATAAGTTTTATAAGGGACCTGTGGTCTTGAACCATATCTAAAACCTTCAATATAGTTTTTCCCTTTATAATTAGGATTACGATACCCATTCCCATGATAAGAGCGAGACTGATCTCTTCCAGACCCCTCATTTCTGAGAGTTTTACTATCTCTCCGTTGTTCATACGTATGGTGATCTTGTTGCCGATTCTTTGAATGGGCAGATCCCCCTTTTCCTTTTTTGTTGGGGACATACTCATTTCCTACTACTCTACCTCGATCCTTTTTTGCCCAGTCCCTTTATTGCTTTGAGAATCTCTTTCTCAAGTTGTTTAATTTCCCGATTTCTCTCATAGATGATTAACCTCATCAGATCCATGGAGCACTCATCCTGTATTCTATTCCACTCTTGCATAAATTTCAAGTTATCTTTACCGAAGGTAGGGCTTTTTGAGAATCTAAATCCTCTTGGTATCCTTCCTACATCTATATAACTCTGTAGGGTTTTAGTCTCAAGCCAATGTTTACCTTCAGTAAGTAATAACTTTTCAAGTATTTTAAATTGATCTTTGACGGATAATTCCTTCACTTCATTAAGCTGACCATGTAACACCTCATCTGAGAACAGGGTGATTGATTGGCCAGTTATTTAATTGGCTAACCAATGGGCAGTATTTTAGAGCTATAAAGTGCCTCTGGGAAATGTCAATAATATTCCCTGAAGTAGTAGTTATCACTACGAAACGCGTAGGATGATATTGGTTTATGTGCCTGTTGCTCACTAACCAGCACGGCTATTGATTCATTCCATTGCTAATTTATGCTAGTGCATGGTCAGGCACTTCAGAGACTGTTGGACACATTCGCGGCCCTATTCCGTGTTACTGACACAGTGACGTCATCACGCAGCGTCCCGCTACGGAGCGGCAGCGTGGCATGCGGGAGGTTTACACACAGTCAGCTGACTTACCTCCGTGTGTGATTGAAGTTCATCGAGGGGCTTTGCGAGCTGTTCCGGTCCTTGCCGACTGACCTGGGGACTCTCTGGGTGAAGTTATCGGGTGCACTTGTGGGCTGCAGTTCATCAGGCCTGGACAGTTGCAGCTGGCTGCAGAAGAGTCCCTTATAGAGACTGTGAATACTTGAAGTGTTACCTCTGAGAAAGGCTTGCATCACAGTTGCTGTTTCAGATGCTCGCTGAGAGAAATCAACATCTGACTCCTGTACCAGCAGTAGCCGAGTGGTAACTTGTTGATTATACACTCATTGCCTATTACCCACTATTTTGATGTACGCAGATTATTTACCCTTAATTTAATATATTTGTCATTTTCATACTTCACCATTTGCGTTGTGCGCTGTTTTTTTGTAGCTAACAGATAAGACTTTTATTAACAAGACTTTTTATATCTGTTCATTTCATGCTATGTGTTTGGGGCTGGGAGACATGCTTATCTAAGGGAGTTGTGAATTGCATAGTATTTCACTAGAAATACTCCCAAGTGAATAGAAGCTTTGTTTCCCCTTGTTTGGATGGTTTCCTGATGTTAAGGAAAAGGCACAATAAAGCCTTGTTATAATTTCACCTTACAAAAGTCTCCAATTGTGTACCTCTGTGAGCGTCCGTCTACAGCGCTATATAAAGATATGCATACATTCTTTTTAACGCAGTTGAATTATTAAAGGTACCTGCACCATAGAAGATGTGGTTTGTGTGCTTTTCTATCCCCATGCAGTAAAACAAAATACATACCGGATATTAAAATAGGAGAATGCTGGCCAAACCAGTAGGAGATATAATTAAGCAGTCAGTGTTGACAAATGCATATTATATCATTTTAGCTTAACTGTATTCCCAGACACACATTACCAGAAATGTAATTTCAGAGACACCTCCTGCCACAGCTTTTCCCTTCTTAAATGTATAGTGTGAACATGGTTTGTGCTTGATATGTACATGCAGGTGTTGTATAACCCCAGATCTGAGAGAGTTTGATAAGGGCAAATTCATGGAAATAGAAAATGAAATCTTACAGGATACAAGACTAATTGAATTCACTAGAGGGAGAGCATTTTTCTGGGCTGAAGCAGTAATTCAACATGTTTCACAGAGACTCCTAAACCAGATGAGTATATGAGTATAAAGGAGAAAGTTGGTAAATGGCTAAAATTGTTCATAGGAAAGAAGTAAAGAGTTCTCATTAATGGAGTTCACTCTGGGGGAAGGTGACCAGTTGAGGGCCACAAAACCCAGTAGTGATTGAAAGGGAAAGTATTTTTTGTGAAGATGACAGAGATCTTATATTCTTAGGGGTAGATCCACAGAAGTCCGTTAAATCTGGGCTACTTACATGATCCATAAATAGGTTACGTCCGTTAGTTTTCCTCCGTTTGCAAAAAACAACGGCCGTTCGGTAAACTAGCATTGCTAGGTTAGCTATATTAAGGGGGTTTTGGTTGCGCAGAGACTCATTGTTAACCAATACAATGTAAGTGAGCATTAGCAAAACTAACAACCGTTCCAATTAATGCGCATGCGTTAGACGCATTACCCAGGGGGCCAAGTGAGCCTTGCAGTTCTGTCAGGAAAAAGGAAGAGATGATTTTCTATAAATAACATTGTTTGACCCGTACATTTTTTCTCCCTTTATTATTCACACACAGTGAAGTAACTGTGTGGGAATAAAACTTTTGTTCAGTACTTCTGTCTCTTGGTAATTATTGTTATAATATGTAGACACATTATTGTACACCCATACTTAATACAGGCAAGATTATTTACTATATTAGGTCAGAAAAATGTATCTTACATTCACTTGAATCACTACAAATCATAGTATAGTTTATTGCATGGATTTACGGACACATTATCAGATGCATCTCTGTTGTTGTGTTTTAGACATGTATTTGATCAATAATATATATCTTGTATGACACGTAACGTTTTGTAATGAAAGGGTTAAGTCCTGCACTCAGTACAATTATGTAGGTAGCACTTTAGACCTGCCCTTTTTGCTTGTATGCTATTCCCCCAAAAAACGCTACGATAATCATTGTCTGGATGTGAGTAACGGCAGGTTTGGGTGTGACTTAATTATAGTAATGTTATTTCCATGTGCTAACATTAGCGGAGGTTTTTGGCTATGTAATGTTAGGCTCACGTCTCATTAGCATATCATTTGCATATGAGATAGATATGATATATTCCTGGTTAACTTGAGGGCACCGTAACACTAATCACCTTTGTGGATATGTGTTACGAGTAGTGGTACATTAAATGGGTGTCATGTCTTGATAAATTGCTTAATGGAGCTCGGTGGATCTACCCCTTTTAGGAGTGGACAAACTGAAAATTATAAATGTAGTTTTGTAAACCAGAAAAATATGTTACCTACATTTCAGTTGGAAAAAGAATATAAAATCATATTTATTGTTTACCATTTATTATTACAGCTCAACCCCGTTATAACGCGATCCGTTACAATGCGAATTCCCTTATAACGCGATGCAAGCGTGGCTCCCAATTTTCGTATTTATGAATACTTTACAACACGATTATTAGTAGCTTAAATACTTTATTGTACAATGCATACGATTGTACATTTTTTTCTAATGTGATCCACTTATAGCGCAATGTGATTCTTTGGACCCCAAGCACAGCATTATCAGGGGATTGAGCTGTACCTACCTCCGCATTAACGGGAGAGGTTATTGTAAGCAGAAAGAAGGAAATGATTCGAGTACAATAGTTTCAACTACTGGAATTGCTGATAATTTTATCTTGAGTACAGTTTTTAGTTCTGGAAATCACGTCTCTATACTGTATAAATAAAGCGATCCAAAGAAGAGATAATACATTGTATAGGGTATACAAAGAAAGGTTTAAAATAAATGCAAACCAAATTTTTATTAAGGAATAGAAGTGGCCCCAAACCTTTGTGCATTTTGTGAATCTTTGAAAATTGAAGAATGTCTGACATTCACGGCTTTCAAAAACTCGCAATATTGTCAAAACCAACAAAATCTTCTAAAGGATTCACGCTTCAAAAAAGTTCGTGTAATTCACTGTTTCGAGGAATCCACTACGGCAGGGGTGCGTAAACTGGGGGACGGGAGATTTTTCGGGGGGGGGGCGCAGAGAGACCTCTGCAACAATAAAACTTACCGAGATTCAGACGATGTGACGTGTCTCCATGGCAATGCGGCATCAAATGACACCGCAGGTCACGTGACCTGATGTCACATGACACTGGAGTGTTATTTGACGCAGCTGCAAGGTAGGAGGGGCGCGCGAGCTCCAGAGCAGGCCAGGCAGGGGGTGCAGCAGTAAACGTTTGCGCTCCCCTGCACTACGGTATACTGTTAGCAAAATTTGTGAATGTACAGTACACTCAGGGGAGATAATTGATATAATGTACCCAGTGAAAGGGTAAAGACATCGTGTACAGAAAAATAGCATTCGCTAGATAATAAATAAATAGAATGCAATCAGAAGAATTAATACTACTAGGATAGAGGATAATAGACTCCAGACTCAAAAAAATTAGGAGTTTTTCAGTAAAAAAAATATGCTAAAAATGGCAACATTTGCCCATAATTTGTGTGTTTTTTTTTTTTTAAACATGTTACCAAGTTAAAAAATAAAAATAAAATAAAGTTAAGGAAACATGTGTGGGAAAAATAGCTAAATTCACACTTTTTTTTCATTAAGAAAACCTGCAAGAAAAAGTGTGAGTGAGAAGTATGAGAGAGAGACTTGTGCTTGTTCTTACTTGTGTGTGGACTACAGTATTTGGAATATATGGGGAATATGAATGGGGAATGTATGGGTATGGAGAATATGAAAATGTGATTTTAAAAGTAGTAAGATCATGTAATCTACTACTAATATAGCCATGGCTGGTCTAGACTATCTTTCTGCCTTCCTGTCACATAATTTCTGATAGCTACAGACAGTGACAGGCTACCCTGTGGGGTTTACACCCCCTCACACCGCCTTCCTGAGTGGCAGGAGAGGAGGTGACACTTGGTCTGTGTTGCAGCCGATCAAGGTGCAGGCTCTGTGCCCTCCCCTTTTTTGCATTAGGGGGGATGCCTTCCAAATTATAGAGTCAGTCTGAGTCGTAGTTCCTTCCCAGCCGGGGAGGGGAGAGGAGCTGAGGAGCTAAAGATCTGGGCATAGCACAACGCCTGAACATTATCTGATGGCCCGCACCATCCAGGAGTCTGGAACCCATTCTTTACAAGGATGCAAACACTGTAATACACCTGCAGTAGCTGCACCAAATAAAGATCCATTTTATATACTTCTGACTATGTCGCAGTCTATTGGACAGAAGTATAGGAGAAAAGACTGCCATGGTAGGGACTACCTCCAGCTATGTTGGCGCCTACTGTAGCTGGAGGCACTGTCACCAATGAAACGAACATGTAACCAGCACCCCACGGAATTGTAGCCTAGGCAAAATATCCCAGAGGGGAAGGGGGGGGGGGGTTGCAGTGCTACACTAATAAAAAAAATATTATTAATAATGAGGCAAATTCTTTTTGTTAATTTTGACTTTATTCTTTATTTGTTAGTTATTAGGCTTTCTTCTCTAGACTTTCTGATCTCTGCTTTGAACTTTTCAAATGTGCCCATCTCTAATAGATAGCCATCATTTGGTATTTAAATGAGCATGCAAAGAGGATTTAACATAAAATTAGCTACCCACACTAATTCCCTTAGCTCTGCTCATGAAATCACTCATACAGGTATCAATTAATTTTTACTCCAGACTGGCATTATACCAATATTTTATAAGGTATGACTATGGTGATGAATCTGGAACAATAAATCATTAGCTACCACTTAGCAGAGGTATTGAATAGAGGTGAAGGTCTAACACTGGTCAGAAACACTAGGACACAGAAAAAAATGAATTGTTTTTATTTGGTATTGTTTTATATTGTGTGTCACATGGGAGTCTATATCAACTAACCCCAAATTCCATTAAAACAAACAAATATGGAGGCGCATGCTCGACGAGAGGATGAATGGAAACTTAGAGATTAGGCTCCGTTCCACTTGGCGCTTATAATTAATTTCACCGCAGCAGAAGCGCGAACATAGTGGCAGTTCAAACTTAAAAGTGCCCATAAACACTCAGAGATGGCGTCGGGCAAAACTGTTCGCAGAAAAACCCAGCCGGTATCCACTTATTTCAGAAATAAACAGACAGCAAGGGCAGACAAACCAGAGAGCCGAGCGCAACCCGCCACACTAGGCCCTGATATGGATACCCCGATAGACGAAGCAGGGGATCTAGAGGAGGTACGACGCAAAGACATGAGAGAATTCTGTACACAAATGAAAAAAAAATGTAATCTGAACTCTGGGCTCTTAGAAAGGATGTCGATGCATTGAGTGAGCGGACAGATACCCTGGAGTCCAAATCAGACGAAACCGTGATCGCACTGGCTCATACTCAAAATCAAATGGCTACCCTAAAAGATCAGGTCAGATCCCTAGAAGACAAAATAGAAGACGCAGAAAATAGGGACCGGTGTTGTAATATCAGGCTGAGAGGAGTACCTGAATCCATCACTGACCCAGAGGAGTTCGCCGTGAAGTGGCTGGAGCACCTCTTTCCAGACAGGGCAGAGAGAGATCTCCTCCTGGACAGATGCCACCGAGCGCTCAGGGGGAGACCTCAACAAAGAGACCCCCCCAGACACATAGTGATCCGGTTTCACTGTTACCATACCTAGGAGGATACATGTAAAATCTCCAGAGAAGCTAAGGTGATTGATTTTGAGCAAATCACGTTTCAAGTGTTTCAGGACCTCTCCCCAGCGATGCTGGCCAAAAGGAGAGCCCTGGCCCCGGTTACAAGGGCTTTGAGAGACCAGAACATACGATACCGTTGGCTTTTCCCATGTGCGCTCCTAGTGCTAAAGAATGGAGTAGCACATACACTACGAAATGCTGAAGATGGCGAGGGGCTCCTTAAAAGAGTTGCTGGGACTCCACAAAACAATCCTAATCCTCAAACAACGGCGGCTAAAGATGGCGTACCCTCCCCCTCATGGACCAAAGTGGGGACCACGCGGCCGGATGACGGCCCTGCAGCCGACTCTGCAGGCTCAATCTAATAGAGCCTTGATATGAAGCCATTCCTGAGGTCATTTGACTAATACCCGAATTGATTCAGGAGACCCTTGGAAAATCCGACCACATTGGACCTTTAATGGATCCCCTCCGGTCCCCAGGATATGCAACTCAAGATCCACATCTAGATCAGACCCTTCTACAAATTTCAAGCCGCCGCCATCTTACCTTGCTCCTCCCCGGTCGCGAGCGGGAACCTCTCTGGCTTTCGCGGGCTTGTTCAGCGACGTCATCGAGCAGTGCCAGTCTCTCTCGAGATTTTCTCCACGATGCCTGCGCACAGCCAACGAGACGAGGCGGCGTTGGGAGATGACACAGACGCCAAGATGGAGGGATACAGAGGGTCCCCCGCAGGAGGACCTCCATCTACATCAACTGGGAGAGGTTCGGGGAGACCGGAGATGACCCGAACACCAGCGGTTAGGGAGTAGCGGAGGAGTCGGCCAGGCCACCCAATGGGGGATCTGTGAACATGAGGCACGACCCACTTAGGGTTCCCCTCCTAGCTTCTACTCCTTAAGGGTTATTTTTCAATAAAAAGGAGGAAGCTGAGAGGCTGAGGGGGGAATGGGGACCGGTAACATGAACTGGCCGGATATACACAAATAGTCAAAGATGGTGGGCATACCCAAACAAACCCATGTGTCAATAAATAAACTCACACATGCCCATCCCCACAGACAAATGTACACATAGGCACTGAGATCTATACACAATATAAGCTATGTACTATGATTAAGTATTACTAGCTATCGCAACCCAAGGAAGGGGAGAGCTTTCAGGTTACAAAGTGCTAAGATATATAGTCTATAAGTTATATGGAGGCTATATATACAGTGTGTCAAGGATTGGACTTCGGCTGAAGTGGATCCCAGTGGCAGGAACAGCAGGGAGCGAAGTAGGGGTCACAAGCAGAGATCAGAGGCAGGCGGCAGGTAGCAAAGTCAGGAAACAAGCAGGGGTCCGAGGCAGGCGGCAGGTAGCGAAGTCAGGAAACAAGCAGGGGTCCGAGGCAGGCGGCAGGTAGCGAAGTCAGGAAACAAGCAGAGGTCGGCAGCGAGGAAACTGGAACAGGATGATAGCAATAGCTAACACAGCAGTAAACACAGGAACCTTGCAGGAGCTAAGGTACCAGTATTAACAGGCAAGGAGGAACAGGAAAGGGAGGTTTATATAGGCAAGCTGAGAGGTGGAGCACAGGTGCAGAGGTGTCAGGTATCAGGTTCTGGAATGTTCCTTAGTTTAGCAGCTGCAATCCCGGTGGACAAGTTTAGGTACTGCAGGCTAGAACAAGACATTGAGAGTGGCAGCAGTCCCGGTGGCCAAGCATGGGTACAGCAAGCTAGAGAATATGACATTACTCCCCCCTCCCAAGAGCGTTCTCCAGACGATCCTTGCTAGGCTTGTCTGGATATCGTCGGTGGAAAGCTTTGACTAGTCGCGGAGCATGTACAAAATCTTTGGGCTCCCAAGATCTCTCCTCTGGGCCATAGCCCCCCCAGTGAACCAGGTACTGTAGTTTCCCTCGGTGTAACCTGGAATCCAAAATTCTTTCCACAATGAATTCCTCCTCGTTATCCACGAGGACGGGTTCAGAGGGAGGAAGTCTCCGTCCAGGAAACGGGTTCTCACGGAAAGGTTTCAGCAGAGAAGAGTGAAACACAGGTTGTATTTTGATGGTCTCTGGAAGCTCTAATCTGAAGGACACTGGATTTATTAGTGCTGAGATGCGAAATGGCCCGATGTATTTTTGGCCCAATTTAATGGTTGGAACCTTTAGACGTAGATTTTTTGTAGAAAGCCAGACTTTATCCCCGACTTGAAATTCTGGGGAGGGTCTGCGGTGTAGGTCTGCTGCTCTTTTGTACTTTACTTGAGTCTCACGAAGTGTCTCTTTGAGGGTCTCCTGGATGTCTCGCAGAGTCTCCAGTTTCTCTGTAACTGCTGGAATGGGGCCCGAAGATGGAAAACGAGGAATAAAGGTTTGGATGAAATCCATAATTTGAGAAAAAGGGGCTCTTCTGAGTCGATGAATGATGTGAGTTGTTGTATGAAAACTCAGCTAATGGTAGGAAATCAATCCAGTCATCCTGGAGATGACAAACAAAACATCGTAAGTATTGTTCCAAAGTCTGATTGGTCCTTTCTGTCTGGCCATTGGATTGTGGATGATAAATTTAAACGAATTCCTAGAGAGGAACAGAAGGTCCTCCAAAATTTTGAAGTGAATTGTACCCCTCTATCGGATATGATCTCATCAGGAGCCCCGTGAAGCCGAAACACCTCTTTCACAATCAACTTGGCTGTCTGGTCTGCAGAAGGAAGATTCTGTGCTGCAATGAAGTGAGCCATCTTTGTAAGTCGATCCACCACTACCAGGATGGTATTATGTCCATTTGATCGTGGCAGGTCAACAATAAAATCCATTGATATGGACCCCCAAGGACGAGTTGGAACCGGAAGAGGCTGCAGTAAACCCACAGGTGATGCTCGAGGGGTCTTGGTCCTAGCACAAGTCTCACAGGAGAGGATATAGTCTTTAACATCTTGTGCTAATTTAGGCCACCAAAAAGAGCGAGACAACAGTTCCTGTGTCTTGAGGACACCTGGGTGACCAGCGGGTCGGGAGTCGTGCATTAATTGGAGCACCTCTAATCTTACCTCCTTAGGGACGAACAGACGATCCTTACAGTTCCAGAGACCATCACATAGAAATAGTTCTGCTTCCGGAGGAAGGTTTTTAAGAAAAGTGTCATTTGAGTAGGCTCCCTTTATTCGTGTGAGGAGATCGGCAGAGAATGTGACGCCCAAAAAAATTATTTTTGGAAGAATAGTTTCTTCTTGCTCTTTGTCTGAACTAGGATTTGGAAAGGACCGTGACAAGGCGTCGGCTTTCCCATTCTTGGAGCCAGGGCGGTATGATATGTGGAACTGAAATCTTGCAAAGAAGAGAGCCCATCTGGCTTGTCACGCAGACAGTCTCTTTGCGGATCGAATGAATTCTAAGTTCCTATGATCCGTAAAGACCGTAATTGGATGATTGGCTCCCTCCAGTAGATGTCTCCACTCAGAGAATGCAGCTTTTATAGCCAAGAGTTCTTTGTTTCCGATGTCATAATTTCATTCAGCTGTGACATTTGGTATGAATAAAAGGCACATGGATGAAGGAGCATCTTGGGTCCAATTCTTTGTGACAGAATGGCACCAACAGCGGAGTCGGATGCATCCACTTCCAAGATGAATGGTAATTCTGGATTTGGATGGATGAGGATAGGGGCAGATGTGAAGAGTGACTTCAATTGTTCGAATTCCGCGTCCGCTTTAGGAGACCATTTGAAGGGGAATTCTTTCCGTGTGAGTTGGGTGATTGGGGCAATAATGCCAGAGAAATTTTTAATAAAACATCTATAGAAATTGGCAAAACCCACAAATCTCTGAATGTCCTTTTCATTTCGAGGGATTGACCATTCCACCACGGCTTGAATCTTGCCTGGGTCCATACTCAAACCCTCGGGAGAGATGATGTAACCGAGAAATTGCATGTTGGTCTTTTCAAATTCGCATTTTTCTAACTTGATGTACAATTTGTACTTACGGAGACGCTCAAGGACAATTCGGACATGTCTCTGATGATCCATGATGTTATCTGAGAAGAAAAGGATGTCATCCAGGTATGCCACTACGAATTGGTCCAATAACTCTCGGAGGACATCATTAATTAAATGCTGGAAGGTAGCAGGGGCATTACAGAGTCCAAAAGGCATCACCAGATATTCATAGTGCCCATAACGGGTTTGGAAGGCTGTTTTCCATTCGTCACCGGGTCGAATGCGGACCAAATTATACGCTCCTCTGTGATCTAATTTGGTAAAGATTTTGGCTGACCAAATTATTTCCAATAGTTCAGGTACCTAGAGGTAATGGGTACCTGTTCTTCACCGTAATCTTATTTAGTTCCTGATAGTCAATGCAGGGGCGTAGAGAACCGTCTTTCTTTCCCACGAAGAAGAGCGCAGCGCCTGCTGGAGAACTAGAGGGTCGGATAAAACCCTTTGATAGGTTCTCTTGTAGGTAGTCATTGAGGACCTTCAATTCCGGTTCTGAGAGGGAATAGATTCTTCCAAACGGAATGGCAGCACCCGGTAATAATTCAATGGGACAGTCATAAGAGCGATGTGGGGGAAGCGTATCTGCGTTCTTCTTGTCACACACATCTAAAAACTCAGAGTAAGGAGCCGGTAGAAGATTTTCTTGAGACGAGGAAATCTTATGTATTCCTACACACTCTGGTATAGGAGTTTTAGGTAGACAGGCTAGCTGACAGTGCTCCGAGGGAAACGTGAGGGCCTTTGTCTTCCAGTCAATTAGTGGGTTATGGATCATGAGCCATGGAATTCCCAGAATCACTGAAAACAAAGGTGATGGAATGAGACCAAAAGAAATCTTCTCCTGGTGATTGGGCTCCATGATTAGTGTTAAGTTACTGGTTTCATGGGTAACAGGTCCAGAGCTCAAGGGAGAACCGTCAACGACTTCCATCCTTTCTCGCGATTCCTTGGCTACAAATGATACCGAATTGTTCTTGGCGAATTCTATGCCCATAAATTTCCCTG
Source organism: Ascaphus truei (assembly GCF_040206685.1). Classification (NCBI taxonomy): domain Eukaryota; kingdom Metazoa; phylum Chordata; class Amphibia; order Anura; family Ascaphidae; genus Ascaphus; species Ascaphus truei. Next base: position 331,974,745 of record NC_134484.1, read on the forward strand.
CCGCCCCTGAGTCAACCATTACTGTGGTTGAAAAACGATGTGTTCCTTCCTCGATTATAATAGGAACCAGGAGGTGAGGGTGTAGCGAAGGAGGGTTATCTTTCCCTTGAGAAGCAGAGAAAACAGTCTTTGAAATAGCGTGCAGCTGATTTCTCATAGGGCTCTGGAAAGAAGACCGTCTGGACTTGTTTGGGCAATCAGCGAGATAGTGCCCATCATTTCCGCAATATAAACAGAGATCTTCTGTTCGGCGTCTATTCCTTTCCCCGGTTGAGATGGGTCTCTGCAGTGTATTTACTTGCATCGGCTCCTCCTCAGTCTCCCTGGAACGTCTTGGGGTACTGACATCTCTAAACCCAGGGTTACTTGGCATGAACCCCTGTCTCTCCAATCGTCTTTCCGTAAGCCTGCGATCAATTTGGATGCATAAACGGACAAAGTCCTGAAATCTCTCTGGGGGCTCCACCCGGGCTAGTTCGTCTTTAACTTGCTCCGAGAGACCCTGCCGAAAATGATATTTCTGCGCGGCCTCATTCCAATCAGTATCATTCACCCATCTGTGGAATTCAGCGGCGTATTCAGCTGCCGAGCGTCTTCCTTGACGAAGATTGTTCAGAGTTGCCTCAGCGGTTGCACTACGATTTGGGTCATCAAAAATAAGACTCATGGCTTCGATGAACTCCTCCAGGTCCCTTAGTAGTGGGCTATCTTGTTCTAACATAGGGGAGACCCAAGCAAGGGCCTCATCCTTGAGCAGGGTTATGATCAGTCCAACCTGGGCTTCTTCGGTATGATAAATGATGGGCTGAAGCTTGAACACAAGTCTGCATTGATTAAGGAAATTCCGGAAAGATTGTTTTTTCCCCCCAAATTTTTCCGGAAGGGATATACAGGGTGCGGTTTGCACAGGCACAGTGTTTTGACCAGACAAGGTGATTAAGGCTGCACGTAGTTCACGATTCTCAGCTTCCGCAGTGGCGGCTTGTTCTTCCAAGCGGCCAAGACGATTAAACACGTGTCTTTGTTGTTCCTGGTAACCAACCATGATATGTTGTAAGTCATGGAGTGTTTGAGCCTGAGCCGGGTCTGTTCCAGCGGAATCCATGGTAGGGCCTGTTTATTCTGTCAAGGATTGGACTTCGGCTGAAGTGGATCCCAGTGGCAGGAACAGCAGGGAGCGAAGTAGGGGTCACAAGCAGAGATCAGAGGCAGGTCGGCAGGTAGCGAAGTCAGGAAACAAGCAGGGGTCCGAGGCAGGTGGCAGGTAGCGAAGTCAGGAAACAAGCAGGGGTCCGAGGCAGGCGGCAGGTAGCAAAGTCAGGAAACAAGCAGAGGTCGGCAACGAGGAAACTGGAACAGGATGATAGCAATAGCTAACACAGCAGTAAACACAGGAACCTTGCAGGAGCTAAGGAACCAGTATAAACAGGCAAGGAGGAACAGGAAAGGGAGGTTTATATAGGCAGGCTGAGAGGTGGAGCACAGGTGCAGAGGTGTCAGGTATCAGGTTCTGGAATGTTCCTTAGTTTAGAAGCAGCAATCCTGGTGGACAAGTTTAGGTACTGCAGGCTAGAACAAGACATTGAGAGTGGCAGCAGTCCCGGTGGCCAAGCATGGGCACAGCAGGCTAGAGAATATGACACAGTGATATATACCAAGGGCTCAGTGAATATTAAACGGAAGGGGCCGTGTACATGCTAAGTATGTGCATGTACTGTGAATTATTTACTACATACTATACTATGGGCTATATACTATATGTTATAGGTACTAAATATGGATTATAGTTCAGAAAAAGTGGATCAGTCTGGGTGCAGCCCATATACTGCACTGTGCCTGTCACTGGGATGGTAGGTTTATAAATGTGTAAAAGAGATACATTGCACCTATTGACAGGTGCCAACAGGCGATTACCTATATATTTTAGCTTGTTAGCTTTTACTTTAGCCCAAGATTAGCGTGAACGCCAAGCTCTGGTCAGTGTCACACCACATCACTATCTTCCTCTGTATAGTAGGTATGGGAAATGAATCCCTGTAGGTGCTACAAATGTCTCTGTAGTATTGTTGCAATATAGCATGGGTGTCCAGGCAAGTATTAGCTTCTTTAGCAGTATATAAGGCACTGATTGCTCACTTGATTGCCATATGATAGGGTAATAGAGTGGTATGCAAGCACCACAGCAGGTGTGTGAAATGTACCCTCACTGAAGAGAGCACACCCCACACCCACTTATGGGACGGCACCCCTCAACCCATAGGCATAATACATGATAGAAACATGAATAATGATACTGCCATTGCAGAAACAAGTAACTCACGAAACCTTCCTGGACTGGTGTGGCGTGCCTCCTTCCAATATGATGAATCAAAGTAGAGAAGAAAATGGTGGAGCACTGCAGAAAAAATGAAAGGGCTGGAGGCTGCTTGAAAATTAAAAAATGCTTTAATTTATGGCATTAGTAGACCGGGCTACAAAAACAGAGGGTAACTCTGACGCATTTCGCGCTGTATAAGCGCTTTATCAAAGAGTAACCTGTGTGTGTACAATATCTCATTTATATATGCCTGAGCTGCGCAGTCTGCTCGCGCCAAAACGGGCCCGCCCGATCACATGGTCGGGTGTAATTACGGGTGCCCGTTGAAGTATGGACAGCCCACCCAGCTCCTGCAAGACCATACTAATTAAAAACAAACATCCTAAATCGCCACTTAACTGAGACTCCATCTGCAGAGCATCTCTCCTCCCCACTCGGTCAACCTAATAAATCAACCTAATAAATCAAGAGAAAACAATGTATTGAAAAAATTATTTGACCAAAGACATGAAAAAAGAAAGAAAAAGAATTAAAAACAGATCTAACACTGTACATGATTAAACTAAATAATGAAATAAACAAAACAATAATGATATTATAGTATATAAAAAACTGTGTGTTTTTTATAAGTTAATATAAGTGTGTTTTTTATATACTATAATATCATTACTGTTTTGTTTATTTCATTATTTAGTTTAATCATGTACAGTGTTAGATCTGTTTTTAATTCTTTTTCTTTCTTTTTTCATGTCTTTGGTCAAATAATTTTTTCAATACATTGTTTTGTCTTGATTTATTAGGTTGATAAAGTTTTCGCTGCTTTGAAGTCACCATTCTGCAGAGCGTACCTTTCTGTCCATTCAGGGCCTCCGTAGTTTTCTAGTTCCGATCGCCATCTTGGATTTAGATAGGAGACCGAGTGGGGAGGAGAGATGCTCTGCAGATGGAGTCTCAGTTAAGTGGCGATTTAGGATGTTTGTTTTTAATTAGTATGGTCTTGCAGGAGCTGGGTGGGCTGTCCATACTTCAACGGGCACCCGTAATTACACCCGACCATGTGATCGGGCGGGCCCGTTTTGGCGCGAGCAGACTGCGCAGCTCAGGCATATATAAATGAGATATTGTACACACACAGGTTACTCTTTGATAAAGCGCTTATACAGCGCGAAACGCGTCAGAGTTACCCTCTGCTTTTGTAGCCCGGTCTACTAATGCCATAAATTAAAGCATTTTTTAATTTTCAAGCAGCCTCCAGCCCTTTCATTTTTTCTGCAGTGCTCCACCATTTTCTTCTCTATCTTCCTCTGTACACTAGGTTAGGTTAAGGGTACACTAAAAACTATGTACAATATACTATACTATATATTATGTACTGTAGTGTATACTGTAACATGCTAGATACTATGGGATTTGTATACTATATAAACCATAGGGGCTGGACAGGCACGATATATAATCTATACTATACACTTTCAACTAGCCTTACTTTCTTCCCATCTGAATATACTAGGGTTTAAGAGTTACGAACAGGGTGCTATATATAGTTAGCAGCTCTCAGACAGGAGGCTTCACACATATACCCTGGGTTCATGGATCTAATGCGGCCGAATATAAAGTCTAATATTTGGCCCTACGTGTTAACTATAGCATTGTTGTTAAGTTTCATTACTAGAGGTCAAGTACTTGATGTCTAGATGTTGTTCTGAACAGGGTGGGAATTATTTTTTATATTAAGTTATATAGTTTTCGTTACAGTTTGCTGTCTTAAGAAGTTCTAAATTTCTGCTAGGATGAATTTACAAGTGAATTTACGTAAGCGCGCCGGTGGGATTACCCATGAGGGCGTGCATGCGATCTCCGCTTCGATCCCTAAAAAGAAGGGATCGTAGACAAGTCCCAAGGAAAGTCGGGTCCCAGCAGGAAGGGGAGATCCCTGGACCTATAGACCAACCCCTTGGGCGCAAGAGCCACACTCGGGGGCTCCCGAGATGGGCTCTTGTTTCTCACAATTTTGTGTTCATGTTTTTTTATTTTTTGTTTGTGGTTTTACCCCTTTCGTCTTTCCCTTTATCATGTCACCCTTGCCCTCCTTCCCATGTTGTCCACCCTCCCCCCCTATCCCTCCACCCCCCCTCAAGAGATGGAGCTCCAACCCTGGCAGGGCTTACAGGCGGTCGAAAAAATTTATCTTGTGGATTTGGATCTGATGATATCGACAGACGACGTCTCTGGTAAGAGGATAATTATCAATCTGCTACTCTATACATATACTAAATTATGGCACTAACATTAATATCCCATAATGTAAAGGGCTTTAAAGGCCCAAGCAAACAAAAGTTAGCCTTCACTGAGTACCGGAGAAAACAAGCAGACATTTTACTATTACAGGAGACACATTTTAGTAAAAGCTGCACCCCTAAATGTCTAGATAAGGGCTTCTCCCAGGTTTTCTTATCTGTGGCGGCGGTTAAAAAACGCGGAGTGGCCATTTTGTTCAGGAACTCTATCCCGTTCGAAGTACAGTCTACTAAAAGAGACATCGATGGCCGATTTATCATCGTCGCAGGCACGATTAGGGGTCAGGATATTACACTGGCCTGAATATATGCCCCGTGCGAGCAAGACACAAGGCCTTTTTTGATAACTTTTTCAGGACCTTGAACTCTATGGCCAGGGGCTGTGTCGTGCTGGCGGGGGACTTAATATGGCCATGCAGCCACACCTTGACAGGTCAGGAGGGATAGGGTCGGACAACAAAAGTGCAGGAGTTTCTCTGCGCAAAGAGCCAATCAACTCACAGACATATGGAGGGAATTACACCCCACAGAGAGAGACTATATGTTTTTCTCCCATCCTCATGACTCTTACAGCAGAATCGATTACTTTTTTTATCTCCTGTCAACTGGTTCCTATGGTTGCCCGAGCGGGGATCCATCATATTTCATGGTCTGACCATGCACCGATAGAGCTAAAGTGCAATAACATTCATACCGATAGACCAGGAGCGAACTGGAAACTTAATGAATCAATTCTAAAAATCCCTGAGATCTGTGAAAATATTGGTAATGAAATAGACCAGTTTTTCAGCATAAATGCCGGTACTGTCACATCACAATGAATTCTATGGGAAGCTCACAAAGCGACACTACGCAGCACTTTAATTGGTATCACAGCTAGAAGGAAAAGAGAGAGACAGTCCAAAATTGTCACGCTCCAAACCAAATTACAGTCTTTCTCCTTAAAACATAAAAAGAGTCTAGACCCTCAAACCTTACAGGAGGTAAAAGACACTAAAATTGAATTAAATATTCTACTGACCTCCAGGGCTGACAACTCGCTGAGTTGGTCAAAGAGGAAATTTTACAAAAAACCGAACAGACCGGATACAATGCTGGCTCACATGCTAAGAGACAGGCAATCTAAGTTTAATATCCAAGCTATACACTTAAAATCTGGTACCCCCACATCTAACCCTAAAAAAATAGTGGAAGAATTTGGCTCATTCTATGAGTCATTGTACAACGGAGAGAAAGTGGCACATAATACTAAAACGAGCGGGGCATTGAGAGATTTCCCAGCCGGCTCAAATCAGAGAGATTGACTGAAACAGATAGAGAGGCTTGGAGTGCCAACTTCTCTATCGAGGAAGTATCACAGGCCATCAAGGAACCTAAACCATAAAAAGCCCCCGGGCCAGATGGTTTTTCGGGGCTATATTATAAAAAAATTACCAAAGTACTCGCCCCGAGACTGCTCCAAATGTTCAACGTCATTTTGGCGGGAGCTCCCATCCCCAGGGAGATGCTACAGGCATCTTTATATCACTAAGCCATAAACCTGGCAAAGATCCGCTGGGCTGCAAAAGTTACAGGCCAATATCATTAATTAACACCGATATTAAAATATACGCCAAATTGCTGGCCAACAGACTATCTCATCCTACCCAGACGTATACACCCAGATCAAGTCGGTTTTATTAAAGGGAGGCAAGCAGCGGATAGTACCCGACGATTCATTGATCTGCTGGATTTGGCTAATACAAAAAACACTCAAAGTATGTTGTTAAGTCTGGACGCAGAAAAGGCTTTTGATAGGATAGACTGGCCCTATTTAAAAGAGACGCTTGCGGCATTCGGCTTTGGGGATCCGATGAGTGAGGCGATTCTTTCGCTGTACTCAGGTCCTACCCCCAGGGTCATACATCAGGGCTACCCTTCATCGCCATTCCAAATAAAAAGTGGCATGAGACAGGGGTGCCCATTATCTATTCTCCTATTTGCCCTATGTATAGAACCTTTGGCGGCACAAATCAGAGGCAACCCAGACATCTCAGGGTTAAACGCATACTCCCAATCTCATAAGGCGGCCCTGTATGCAGATGTTATCCTCTTGATTATCACAAAACCTCTTACCTCCTTGCCAAACCTATTTGACCTAGTGCAAAGATTCTCGAGGATCTCGGGTTCAAAATAAACCAATCTAAATCCGAGGCCATCAATGTCAATCTCCCCAGACACATCGAGAAGTTACTAAAACTAAACTTCAAATTTAATTGGCAACAGAACTATATAAAATATTTGGGTGTCCACATCACCAAAAATGTCAAAGACATATACCAAGCAAATTATCCCAAATTGATTCGGACTCTAAAATCTGATCTACATAAATGGGCATCCAAGATGATATCCTGGATAGGTAGGATACATAGCGTCAAAATGAATTTACACCCCCGTATCCTACAGTATACCTCTTCCAGACGTTACCAGTGCCAGAGAATGAAGGATATACACTCACTTCAATCTGAAATCTTTAATTTTATATGGGCAGGCAGAAAACCAAGATTTAACAAAATAAATATGAAAAGACCTGTACTAGCTGGAGGCCTAGCGGTACCCTGCCTGCTATCATATTACAAAGCGGCTCAATTAAGCCAAATTGTTCAATGGCAATCCAACCCGCAATTAAAAAGATGGGTGGAGCTTGAGAGTGCTGCCTGCTCGCCATTAGAACTCAACAGATTGATTTGGTTACCTAAAACAGTGCGAAAGTACGCACAAACTCCGCTATCCTCAATGACCAACTCACTGTCAATCTGGGAGGATTCTAGGGTAAAGCATTCCCTCACGTCAAAACATACTATGATGGCACCCATATGGAATAATCCCGAGTTCGCACCTGGTCTACCGGGCAGTAATGTTTCAATCTGGAAACAGAAGGGTTACAATCGGATTAAAGATCTGGAGGGATATAATAGAAAGATCAAAACATTCGATCATATCAGGCTAGAAAAAATTATACCCCTTCAGAATTTTTTAGATACCTCTAGATCCGACCATTTTACAACAAATTTGCCCGATACCCCCCTTTGACTTCCTTTGAAAAGCTCTGTATGGCAGAGTCCGACATGAAAGGACTTACATTACAGCTATACGGAGAGGTGATCGGTTCTGTTGACCGGGGTCATCAAATACCCTCTTTCAGATGCCAATGGGAATCAGACCTAGGAGAGGGTCTAGAGCAGGCCTGCACAACTCGTAAAGCGAGAAGGGCCGAACTGCTCCAAGGAAAAAAAATTTGGGCCGCACGGGTAAAATCATCATCATCATCATCATCATCATCATCATCATCATCATCATCATCATCATCATCATCATCATCATCATCATCATCATCTCTCCTCCAGCACCTCTCATCATCATCCTCATATCTCCCCCAGAACCCCTCACTATCAACCTTTGCAATACTCCCCATCTATCTCTCATACCCCCATCTCTCCCCCTCACCCACACACATAATACTCCCTCTCCACATCAAACACACAATACCCCCCTGCACACCACACACATCCCACCCCCCCTGCACCTCACATCCTTCTCCCCCCCTGCACCTCACATCATTCTCCCCCCCTGCACCTCACATCATTCTCCCCCCCTGCACCTCACATCATTCTCCCCCCTGCACCTCACATCACTCTCCCCCCCTAAACCTCACATCATTCTCCCCCCATGCACCACACATCACTCTCCCCCCTGCACCTCACACCACTCTCCCCCCCTGCACCTCACATCACTCTCCCCCCTGCACCTCACATCACTCTCCCCCCTGCACCTCACACCACTCTCCCCCCCTGCACCTCACACCACTCTCCCCCCTGCACCTCACATAACTCTCCCCCCCTGCACCTCACACCACTCTCCCCCCCTGCACCTCACACCACTCTCCCCCCTGCACCTCACATAACTCTCCCCCCCTGCACCTCACATCACTCTCCCCCCCTGCACCTCACATCATTCTCCCCCCTTGCACCTCCAATCATCCCCCCTGCACCTCCAATCACCCCCCTGCACCTCCAACCACCCTCCCCTGCACCTCCAATGACCCCCCCCCTGCACCTCCAATGACCCCCCTGCACCTCCAATGACCCCCCCTTCACCTGTAGTGACCTTCCTGCACCTCCAATGACACCCCCCGCACCTCCAGTGACCCCCCCTGCACCTCCAGTGACCCCCCTGCACCTCCAATGACCCCCCCACCTCCAATGACCCCCCACACCTCCAATGACCCCCCCTGCACCTCCAATCACCCCCTATCACCCCCTGCACCTCCAATCACCCCCCTGCACCTCCAATCACCCCCCCCCTGCACCTCCAATCACCCCCCTGCACCTCCAATCACCCCTCCCCTGCAACTCCAATCACCCCCCCTGCACCTCCAATCACCCCCTATCACCCCCTGCACCTCCAATCACCCCCCTGCACCTCCAATCACCCCCCCTGCACCTCCAATCACCCCCCCTGCACCTCCAATCACCCCTCCCCTGCAACTCCAATCACCCCCCCTGCACCTCCAATCACCCCTCCCCTGCAACTCCAATCACCCCCCCTGCACCTCCAATCACCCCCCCTGCACCTCCAATCCCCCCCTGCACCTCCAATCACCCCCCTGCACCTCCAATCACCCCCCAACCCTGCACCTCCAATCACCCCCCCCCCCCTGCACCTCCAATCACCCCCCCCCGCACCTCCAATCACCCCCCCTGCACCTCCAATCACCCCCCCCCCGCACCTCCAATCACCCCCCCTGCACCTCCAATCACCCCCCCTGCACCTCCAATTACCCCCCCTGCACCTCCAATCACCCCCCCCCTGCACCTCCAATCACCCCCCAGCACCTCCAATCACCCCCCCCCTGCACCTCCAATCACCCCCCCGCACCTCCAATCACCCCCCCTGCACCTTCAATCACCCCCCCCTGCACCTCCAATCACCCCCCCTGCACCTCCAATCACGCCCCAACCCTGCACCTCCAATCACCCCCCCTGCACCTCCAATCACCACCCCCTGCACCTCCAACTACCCTCCCCTGCACCTCCAATGACCCCCCCTGCACCTCCAATGACCCCCCCCTGCACCTCCAATGACACCCCCCGCACCTCCAGTGACCCCCCCTGCACCTCCAGTGACCCCCCTGCACCTCCAATGAACCCCCCCACCTCCAATGACCCCCCACACCTCCAATGACCCCCCCTGCACCTCCAATCACCCCTCCCCTGCAACTCCAATCACCCCCCCTGCAACTCCAATCACCCCCCCCCGCACCTCCAATCCCCCCCCCTGCATCTCCAATCACCCCCCCTGCACCTCCAATCACTCCCCCCAGCACCTCCAATCACCCCCCAACCCTGCACCTCCAATCACCCCCCCCCCCTGCACCTCCAATCACCCCCCCCCCCGCACCTCCAATCCCCCCCTGCACCTCCAATCACCCCCCCTGCACCTCCAATCACCCCCCCCCTGCACCTCCAATCACCCCCCCTGCACCTCCAATCACCCCCCCCCGCACCTCCAATCACCCCCCCCTGCACCTCCAATCACCCCCCTGCACCTCCAATCACCCCCCCTGCACCTCCAATCACGCCCCAACCCTGCACCTCCAATCACCCCCCCTGCACCTCCAATCACCCCCCCCCTGCACCTCCAATCACCCCCCCTGCACCTAAAATCACCCCTCCTGCACCTCCAATCACCCCCCCTGCACCTCCAATCACCCCCCCCCCCCTGCACCTCCAATCACCCCCTCCACACCTCCAATCAACCCCCCCCCTGCACCTCCAATCACCCCCCCCCTGCACCTCCAATCAACCCCCCCTGCACCTCCAATCAGCCCTCCCCCCTGCACCTCCAATCACCCCCTCCCCCCTGCACCTCCAATCACCCCTGCACCTCCCATCACCCTTCCTGCACCTCACCTCCCCTGTACCTCACCTCCCCTGCACCTCATCTCAATGCATCTCCCCTCAATGCACCTCACATCACCCCCAAGACCGCGGGAAATCGCCGCCATTTTTTTTTTTTTAAAGTTTTTTTTAAAGTTTTTTTTAATCTCATCGCGGGCCGCACAGAGAGGCCGGGCTGTATGTTGTGCAGGCCTGCTCTAGAGGATGAGGAGTGGAACGCTATATTCTTAGCAACAGCAAAGAGCTCCATATGCCCCACTCTCAAGGAGAACGCATATAAAGTCCTTATGAGATGGTACCTTACCCCACTGAAACTATCTAGGTTCGTGCCAGGATCCCCCCCGCTGTGCCCTCGACAATGTGGGGAATTGGCAGACCTGTTACATATGCTGTGGTCTTGCCCCCGAATCTCCCCAATCTTTGCGGAAATCAGAAATTGGATTCAGAGGATTTTTGACCTCTCAATACCCCCAGACCCGTGGCTGTTCCTTCTCAACAGACCACAGGCGGGCCTTACCAAAGCTAATAATAAACTAACTGCTCATTTTGCAACAGCAACGAGGTGTGAGATCACAGCATTATGGAAACGCCCCGATATCCCAAACATCCCAAAGATTTGGAACCGCATGTGGTATACCTGCCAGATGGAAAAGTTGACGAGTTTATTTAACGACACTGGCACCAAATTTCTAAAAGTCTTGATGCCTTGGTTGGCACAGACAGATATCCGGGGATTGAAAAGGGCATAATTTGGCTATGATAGAAGTAGATGCGTTCTCCTCGGAAGGGTTAGCTTCCCTCACTCCATATAATCAGACTCCGAGACAGCGTCAATACTAGAGAGTCAGAATAAGAAGCTGAGTGAAAGAACTCGATTATCGAGTGCCCGGCGATGGAATTGGCCCCCCCAGTCGTTCCCCGCCGCCTCCCCAGCCCACTCCTCCTTCCCTACTCTTCCCTTACCCCCCCCTTTTTTTTCTTTGTATGTTTTGTTCCTTTAGGTACATTGTTAATTTGTTATTATTTCTTACTATATATCGTACTGTAATACCGTTTACTCAGTTCAATATGAAACACCCGGCCAAGTAGGGCCCGAAAAGCCGGGTGCCCTCACTCCGTTGCCTCACTTGTTAAAATACATAGTATTTCCTCAACAAAATTTATTGTATGTATTGTATGTTTTACATTATGCCTGTACGATTCAATAAAATTTAAGTTACAAAAAAAAAAAATATATATATATATATATATATATATATTTTTTTTTTTTGGTGTTTTAATCATTTTTATTGTGTTTTAATTTCTTGAATTGATATAACAGGTGTAAACAAATAAAGCAATAAATCCCAACTGTGTTTTTCTATTAATATAAATAAAGCTTGACTTTGTTAATTTTGTTTAGAAAATAATAGTTGATAATTATCCCCAACTTGTGTCAGCACAACATGATAGAAATGGTTGGCTTTGAGAAACTAGAACAATTCCAGCTGAGATCATAGTCCTTTGAGTTCGGGCAAATGAAAACATTGGTCTGATCTCTGACAAACGAACAGTGCACATATAGTAATTAAAATGCATTTTTTTGTGTCAGATGAATTGCATTTCGGATGCAGCACACAATGTAATTCTCCCAGAACTAGGTTTGTAGCTTACTGTTGAAACTGCACAGCGGGAATCTAGACTTTGATTGAAACACTAAAAACATCAGCAATTTAACTTGTTCGGCATACTGTATACTAAGCCTTTGGGAATTTGCCATCTTTCTTATACAGTATTGCTGCTAACATCGGTCCTTGAGCTATTTCAACAGCATGATTTAATTTCTATTACAAATTGAGATCTCGATTGGATACCATAGCTACTAAGAAGCACATAATCAGCATATACTGTACCAGGGGTGACTATGATGTTGAACTTCCCTTCTACACCATCTGTGCAGTTTTATTTTTGCATTAAGAGACTGTTATGACTGTAAAATATATTGTAACACATTGAGAACTAGTGCAATCAATCATAGAGCTACAACTTTGATTTATCACCTATTCTAAGTTGGTTTAGGTTACCTTGTCTACGTACTGTATAAAATCGTCATTCTATACATAGACAAGGTAGGTCTAATGCCAGCCTTGGGTATGCAGTAAAAATGTGTGGTACATTTTGTCTGTATTGCCATACCTACAGGAATCGCATTTTAATGTCCAAATGAGTACATTTGAATGCATATTTTTTGCTGATAATATTTCAATTTTGGTGCATCACAGTTTGTTATATCTATGCCCAAGACAGCAGCAGTTCTGCACACAGTTAAAACAGAAAAACACTAGAGCAGCTTTAAGAGAATTAATGAGGTATAATTACTGCATTGCTGTACACTTTTTATAGCCTATGGTTGAAAATAAGGTGTAGGGTAGTTACCTATAATTGGGGATAAACGGCCATTCATTTAAATTATTTTTGCGTGACCTTGTGTACTGCAGGTGCATGAATCTACCACTATGTCTTTTGATTTGTTGCAAAAGCATCTACAATAGCACATCCAACCAAACAACCAATATTGCAAAGCCAGGGAAAATCTTAAATGAAGTGTAGACGCTGCAGGAGCTGAATGTCACATATTTACTGTGTACCTGCTAAAACTGCAAAGATTGGATTATACAACACAATTAATGTGTTGCCTTACAAAAACGTCATTACTTATATAATATAATTCATTTAGCATGTCCCTAAAAAAAGTACTTTAGTTCACTTTGTCCCTACTACAGTTTTTCAACGAGGTCAATCAGAGAGGCAACCAAATCATCTATGATTTACTTCCATTTGGGACTGAGCCTTATAGTATTTTATAGTCACATCAATTCGTGCAACATTTTAAGTAAAGTATGTCAGAGATTTACTACAGGTTATCTGGTTTCCTAGGTTTGATTTATTTCCTGATCCTCAGGAAATACACATCAATAAGCAGAGGATTAGGAAAAAGGGCATGCTTTTCATTACTTACAATTTTCATATATACAACAACAAAAGGTCACACCGCTCACCAGCAAACAATAAATGTGAATGAAAGTATATGAGATTAGTGGTGCCTGATTACCAGAGAGTGGCAATGGGTGCTACCTACAGGTGCGCCGATGAGTATTCTAAAACTTGCCTTGGAACTTGCCTTGGAAAATCTGGGGCTATCACCAACAAGATCCAGGTACATGCTGGGTACATGCTGCAACATTTCAGTGACATTTCTGCAGAGACTAATGGCCCATCGGATTAACACAGCAGGGGTCCCTGGCAGTCCCATTCACTTTGAATGGGACTGCCAGGGACCCCCGCTGGTAATCCGATGGGCCATTAGTCCGTCTGCAGAAATGTTGCAGCACGTAACCAGCATGTAACCAGCATGTACCCAGCATGTACTTGGGTCTTGTTGGTGATTTCCCCAGATTTGTTTTAGAATACTCGTCGGCACTACAGGGGTATGTGCTGGAGATACTGTTATATCATGTAGAGGACCAGCTGATGTGATCAGCTGAACTTCTAAAGAAAGCATATTTGTTGGTGCACACCTGGGCTATTAAAACTTAGCATTTAATAAATCTTGAAATAATAAATAGCTACACATGCTGATGAAAAAGTTACCGTGTGTAAGTATAAAAATAAGAAAATCACAGGAGGTGTGGATGTCTCATTTTTATCCACTGGAGGAGATACCAAAATCTCAATTGCTAAGGGTTAGGGTGAAACTAATCTACCAATCAATTACCATAATGGGTGCGGTAGATATATTGTTAACATCCATGAACACAATACTGGTTCTAATAAAAGTATAGCAGTTGTGTAGGCTTGCATGTGCTAATAAGAATTAGGATCAATTGGTCACTAAGTTGATTGATAGTGGTCAAAAGATATTGAAAAGTAGCTGTTATAGTGAACAACAATTGACCTGTAAAGCTCATGCAGATTGAGGTCTCATACTGTACTTACACATCTTGGCACTGAACCTAGGTCCTAAGTGAGTCTCAATGGTAAGTGCAATGTTTGTACCTCATGACCTTCAAAACACCTACTATAGCAACATTCTACACACTACCAAAAATTCAAAAGAATCAAGAAAAACCTCCTGGTAGACCGAAAGTATCGGGCAATAACAACTTGACAGAAAACAGCAGGTTTTTATCTGGACAGGATTCTACGTCCATTCGTTACAGCCCTGCCATCCTACATCAAGGATACTAAGGATACACTCCTTAGACTTAATGGCATCTCCACCAACCATGACACACTCCTTGCCACATTAGATGTTGAGGCATTATACTTAAGTATCATACACACTAACGGGCTTACAGCATGTGAATACTTCCTGTCAACCAAACATCGCAGATACCGCATGCACAATGAATTTTGTATGGGATTTATTGCAATATGATCTGTACAACTTTAAGAAGTGTGAAAACATGAAACGCGTGGGTTCATTCTATGATGTTGTAGGGAGAGAAGACTGCTGCATGCATGGAGCTTTGAATACAGGTCTAGGTGCATGATTTGGTTGACTTACTTATGAAGATTCTAAGTAACAATTGGTCCAACATGAAGAAGTACACTTTTTAACTCTTACATCCCCCAATTGATTGATGTTTTCTTATGGCATGATAAAGCACCTGAACTCAAACAGGGAAATGTGTTTATCTTGAGTGACATATGCATTGATATGCCCAGAATCAGTTCTACTACTGGGTATTGAGGAACGGAGCAGGTAAAGAGCGCTTCTTTGTATCTGATATTTTTATTATTGTGGATTAGATAATTGGCTACAAATGGCTTATGTATGACTACTAATGGATCACATAAGGATGACTTACCTCTTGCTTTTTGAAATTCTGCACATATTCCTCAAATTGTTCATCTTTTGTTTCATCAGCTTTCCCTAGCTTTTGAAGCACCTGCAAATTCCAAGGAAAAAAATATTAGGAAACATACACAATATTATCTTAGCGTTATACAGTACAGTATAACACTACAATGAAATACATAGTATAAGTATAGGAGTACCAGTAATGTATGATTTAAAAAGATATTACAGTAATCTTATTTTTATGCAGCTGTATTTACCTTGGTGAATATAGACCCATGACTTAGTTTTATATAATGCATCAGCGATATAGCATAAGTGTAACAGTAATGTCCAATGCAAGAAAGTACCGATACAACAGGCTAACATCAGAAATATTAGCAGAGGGTGGTACATGTCCACAATGACGTAGCAAACTAATTACAAGGCTGGGAAACATAAGGGGGAAGTAGTAGTTCTGATTGCACCACAAACTTGACTTTCCCATGCCACAGTCCGGTGCCCACCCTTAGTTCTAATAAAATACACAGTAATAAAGGATTCAGCTAACTTCCACGCCACTATTAAAAGAGCCAAAACGATACCCTCCACTTGTACACACCATCACCACTAGCCGCCAAAGCCCCATGGTCCATACACACACAACATTCCAGAAGGTCACTGTCACACTGGCCACCCCAGCTGGGCACAACCAATGTAAAGGAGCCCAAACTGTCCTCATCATGGACCACATCACTCCTGCAAGCTGTGACAAGAATACCATGTTAGAAATAAATGCAACCCCCATCCAATTGCCCCATGCTGCCATAAGGAAAGGAGCATGGGACTTCCTCTTCTGGGTTCAGCATAAAAAGAGGCATGGTTAACTGACCCCTCTTAAGTAATCTGCTGTCACCTCAAATATCACATTCCGCAAGCTAAGGAGTCATGTCATCCTTCCCCTAGTAATTTGCGGCTCTCTTTTTTGCTTTACTGTGGTTAAGCTCACGTGAGATATCACGCAGCTATGCAAGAATGTCTTATTCAACAAGCTGTCTAGGTGTCTTCCCCTTGCACGGGAAGATTTCAGCTCAATTCAAATGAAAGACCAATTACCTGATTTTTAATTACATCTTTTTGTTAAAATATCACATACAAGGGCATCTCATCAGAAAAGAGTTGGATGTTGACATTTCAAACTGCTTGCTTCCATATTTTCATATAAATAAAAACCCAAAATAGTTCTAGCACGTGCAGTTATGATATTAGAAATAATCTGACCGCGGCTTGAGAGTTGCAATCCCATGTGCCCACCAAAATAAACAAATGGCAGTGATATTTTTCATAGATGAGCCTGATTTAGTTGTAAGTAACCTAAGTTCAGTGCTCAAGGGCCAACAATGAGCCATTGTTTCATGACAATACATATCCCAGGTGCTATAGAGTATTTATCCCCTGAAACCAACCTTCAAACAACACATGGAGAGACGTGCTCAAAAAGGATCACTCCTGAGATTCCTGGGCTATATGCTAATAGAAGTCATTAAATATGCTTGGCATATCCTATTAGTTTATATCCTGGGTACAGAATCTTTTTTGATCACAGGTGTCTCTCCAGGTGTTTTTGAAGGTTGGTTTGAGGGGATGCACTTGGGACTCTAGTAAAATATGACTTCCTCTTCCCCCTCCTCCAGCCCATCCTCCCCCTCTCCTAATAGAAACGTTTTAATTCCTCAATCATCCCTTTAAAAATGAACATGGTGCTGCGGTGGTAGAGGTGGGATGGAAGCGGGGATAGGGGTGTGCTGGAAGGGGGGGGAATTGGTAGGGGGGGTAGAGGTGTGATGAAAGTGGGGTAGGGGTGGGAGGAGGTAAGGGGGTAGATAGAAGATGGGGTAAGGAGAGGTAGTAGTGGGAAGGGTTAGCTTAGTAGAGAAGAGGTTTAGAATTGGGGTAGAGGGATAGATTAAGATTAGACTAAGGTCTAGACAGACAGAGGGGAGTGAAAGAGCAGAGAGTCATAGCATAGAGATACAGAGGGAGGCCGCAACAGCCAAGGTGGAGGGCAACTTAAAGATGCAGCAGGACTATAACACACATTTCTCTGCACACTTACACAGGGCAGAAGCAGCAGACTATGAAGCAAGGGAATGGGATAGGGGTGTTGAATGAAGTTATATAGTTAGTGCGAAGAGATAGTTGGGTGTTATACAAAAAGATAAATGTTATAAAGTACAAGTTTTACATTGTGGTTAGGACAATAGAAGCTAGCACTGGAGGTTAGGGGGCGGTCACGCCACTCTGGCAGTAGGTATGTTCCATGGCCCCACAAGGGTAGTCACATCAGGGCCAGTGGGGAAAGTCCCAGGGGAGAAGAGACTCCAGAAGAGTCGACACCTTCAGGCCCTAGTGGGAAGGTGCGGGGAGGAGGTGTGCTGCCCCTGGGCACAAGAGCATGGGTCCGACAGGATCAGTTATTGCTCACAGCAGAGATTGTTGAATTTGTTCGGTATGTTGTATGTTGTCTTGTGTCCCCTGTTTGTTCCTGTGAGGGTTTCCCTCTCCGTCTCCCCGAACCCCTGCCTCTACTACGCCCGGGAACGTAATGGCAAAAATAGGTCTGCGGAAAGCCGGCTGCAGTCCCTTGACGTACTCCTGACAAGACATCAGATTTGGGTAAGCACCGTCGCACACATAACACTATGGCTGTAACTTGGGTATCACATAATGTTAAAGGCTTGAATAGTCCCCAGAAAAGGAGAATCGCATTCAAAGAATATAAAAGGATAAAAACAGACGTTTTATTTTTACAGGAAACCCACTTTAGTGCTAGGAATAACCCTCGGTTTCTGGATGTCAACTTCCGCCAGTTCTATCTAGCGTCCCCTCTTGGGGAAAAAAAAGGAGTGGCAATACTGTTTCACAATAGCTTTCCATTTAAGGTGGATAAGGTTAAAAGGGACACGGAAGGAAGATACCTTATCTTGACGGGGACAGTACATAATAGTCGCTTAACTCTGGCTTCAGTTTACACCTCCTGTGAAAATGATCCACAGTTCTTTCGTGCATTTTTTGCACTACTGGATAGGGTGGCGGAAGGGAGTCTAGTGATTGCAGGAGACTTTAATAAAAGATTAGACCCGACATTAGATAGAGCACAACAGAGGACCAAGGACAGAACTGCAGGGGTGACAGCACTTCGACAGGGTATCAGGGACAAACAGTTAGTTGACATTTGGAGGGAGCAGCACCCTAGACAAAGAGGCTTCACATTCTACTCGCACCCGCATGACAGCTACAGCAGAATCGATTACTTCTTCATATCAAATAGACTGGTTCCGCAGATCTCCTACTCAGGAATCCATGATATTTCATGGTCAGATCATGCACCGATTGAGCTGAGGTGCTCTCAAATTAAATTGGCCAGCCCTGGAGCAAATTGGAAACTAAATGAATCTTTAATTAAGATCCCAGAAGTAGCACAAAACATCAAAGATGAGATTTCGCAATTCTTTAAGACAAACATAGGCAGTGTGGAGTCCCATGTCACCTTATGGGAGGCTCACAAAGCCACAATGCGAGGGGTCCAGATTAATATAGCATCAGGAAGGAAAAAAGCAAGGGAGGCCAAAATGACTCTGCTGCGAGATAAGCTCCATGAACTCTCTATACTGCATAACCGAACGGGTAGAGAGGAGACATTACAGGAGTTGAAGGATGTAAGAATAGAACTTAACCTACTCCTTACTTCCCAGGCTGAGAAGACACTGAGTTGGACAAAGACGAAAATTTTCGAAAAATCGAACAAGCCAGATACCATGCTAGCTAGGAAAATTCGCAACAAACCACAAAACTACACTCACTACACTCAATTAAAACTAGAACGGGAGACTTGACTTCGTATCCCAAACACATAGTTGAGGAGTTTAGAGCATATTATGAAAGATTATACGACGGGCAGAAGGTGAGGCATAACGATAAAACGAGGAAAGCTTTGGAAAAATTCTTAGCGGACTCGGGTTTGCCGAAAATAACAAGGTTGGAGCGAGAGTTTCTAGGAAAGGAGTTCACCGCGGAGGAACTGCTAGATGTAGTTACAAACCTTAAACCTGCAAAAGCTCCGGGCCCAGACGGTTTTTCTAATCTATATTATAAAAAATATATAGGGATTCTGTCCCCGCACTTATTACGGATGTTTAACCATATCCTAGCAGGGGGGTCCTTTTCAGACATGATGCTGCAGGCGTCCATCTCGGTGATTCATAAACAGGGCAAAGATCCCACCAATTGTCCAAGCTACAGGCCGATCTCATTAATTAACTCAGATATCAAAATTTACTCCAAATTAATGGCCAATAGATTGAGTACAATTCTTCCTAGGCTGATTCACCCGGATCAAGTTGGTTTTATCACAGGTAGGCAAGCGGCCGATAACACCAGAAGAATAGTAGATACCATTAACTATATTAATGCCAATAAAATCCCGGGCATCATATTAAGCCTCGATGCTGAAAAAGTCTCTGGTAGGTTGTTCCAGTTTTGGGGTGCACGGTAAGAGAAGGAGGAACGGCCGGATACTTTGTTGACCCTTGGGACCATGAACAGTCTTTTGGAGTCTGATCTCAGGTGATAAGTGCTGCATGTGGTAGGGTCAGGAGCTTGTTCAGGTAGCTGGGTAGCTTGCCCTGAAAGAATTTAAAGGCAAGACAGGAAAGGTGAACTTTGCGCCTAGACTCTAGTGATGACCAATCTAGTTCTTTGAGCATTTCGCAGTGATGTGTGTTGTAGTTGCATTGGAGAACAAAACCACAAATTGAATTGTAGAGGGTGTCAAGTTTGCTAAGGTGGGTTTGAGGAGCCGAGCCATATACTATGTCTTCATAGTCAATAATTGGCATTAGCATCTGCTGTGCGATACGCTTTCTGACCAGGAGACTTAGGGAGGATCTGTTCCTGTAAAGTATTCCTAGTTTGGCATAGGTCTTGGTTGTCAGGGTATCAATGTGCATCCCAAATTATGTGTGGATTGAGAGGAGTGTGTGTGTGTGTGTGTGCGTGTGTGCGTGTGTGCGTGTGTGCGTGTGTGCGTGTGTGCGTGTGTGTGTGTGTGTGTTTGAGGGGAGGGGACACACAATAGTGTATGTGTCAATCATTGAGGGGATTGTTGTTAATGTGTGTGTCATTGAGGGCAGGGAGGTTATTGTGCGTGATTGCAGGGAGGGGGTTATTGTTAGTGTGTGTGTGTGTTTTGAGAGCAGGAGGTTAGTGTGTGTGTGTGTGTGTGTGTGTGTGTGTGTGTGTGTGTGTGTGTGTGTGTGTGTGTGTGTGTGTGTGTGTGTGTGTGTGTGTGTGTGTGTGTGTGTGTGTGTGTGTGTGATTGAGGTGGATGGGGAATTGGAGTGTGAGGAGGGGAGGGGGATGCAGTGTGAGGAGAGGAGTGGGATGGAGTGTGAGGAGGGAAGTGGGGGTGGAGTGTGAGGAGGGAAGTGGGGGTGGAGTGTGAGGAGGGAGAGAGAAATAGAGGGGGGTGAGAAAGCGAGGTCATGTGTGAGAAGGGTGGGTCTTGCAAGGTCACTAACACCGGGTGAGAGGGAGCCTGGTGGAAACTCCTGTCCTAGGCCACAGGAAATCTGTTGGCGGCCCAGACCTTAAGTATTTAAATTCAGGATTTTGCTGTGTACTTCTTCCTTTAGAGTGTAGAAAACCAGGACTAGTTTTCATTTTGATGCCTTTTAACATAAACTGACATTTAAGAAAGCAAAAAATAAGCAGTCCATGAAAGCAGGGATATTTTTGTGGGGCAATTCACAAGAACCGAGTTCCAGGCTATGATATGATCAGGGATAGTGCTGGAGTACGGACTTGGATGGACTTTTTGTTTCATCTGCCCCAATTCCCTATTTAAACTTGGAATATTTATTGTCGTTTAGATATAAATTCCTTTTTTTACTTACAAAAACTACTGCTGCATTAAATTATACAAGCAGCTTGGATGCATGATCTAATTTTGCGGTATGGTTAACATATTTGAGATATAAAATTGCATTTGACCTTAACTAACCATAATGTTATTTAAATTATCTCTAAAGCATGAAACACTGAATGCTCTAGAAGTAAAACTAATTGTGTTATGGAAGCTCTGTTTCGTATTTGTTAATGAGTTAAGCAGTGGTAATGCAACCAAAGTAGACCATTCATTAAAACATTAAGTTTGACAGATGATGTGATGGCTCTCTAATTCCTTTTGGAATTTCTTTATGGAAGTTACAGTTACATAGTAGATACATTTGAAAAAAGACACATGTCCATCGAGTTCAACCTATGTTAAATGTAGATGACAGATTGTTAATGTATATTTTGGTAGGGGTCCTATGTTTATATGTTTAAGGATATATGCCCCATTTTTGTCAGCTCAGGTACAATGTGTATAGCTGTAGGGAAAAAGTATGGGAACTCTGTTTTAACACAGAGACCAGAAGTCACTTCTAATACAGCTGCTCCCTGCTGAGATCAAGCCCCATATAGCCTGTTTGACCGGAATCCTAAAATATTCAGACTGTCGCGTCAGCAAAATAACTATAGCAACAACAGCTGGGCTGGGGTGTAACTGAAAGGAATATAGCATTGTTAAGGATAACTATAGCAATGACAGCTGGGCTGGGGGGTACTGCACCGACACACTTTATTCGAGCAAATACCCAGTATGTACCTGGCAGATACCTGGAATGCGCCGCTCCTCACCTCTGACAAGCCCCGTTGCGTTTGCCTTCCCAGCCTGGGTTCATGCCTGGCTGACGGGCGGCTGATCTGTTAAATGATAATGATTAGGATTTAATAGGCTGCAATGCTTCGCGTGTCTACCAGATGGCATAAATTCATGAATTGTAATGCAGTATATATATATATATACTGTGCAGTATTGCAGCCAGCGGGAATAAAATGCTTCAATCCCTGCCTGGAAAATAACCCAATGCACTCGGGCAGAAAACAGTCACAAACCTCAATACACCCGGGTATACCCGAATTCGTGGGACTAGCCGAGCTCGAATAAAGTGTGTCGCCAGTGTAACTGAAAGGAATATGGCATTGTTAAGGACAACTGGCTTCTGTTAAGTGTACATGGCAACTTGAATTAATTACATATAATGTGACAATGCCCCGAAAGGGCTATAAGAACTGATGCATATGCCCATTAAAGCAGACAGTGAATGAGAACGATACTGTGAGTGTCCGAATTATTCATTTGTCTCCGGACGTCCGCAGCTATCCTATCCAGCACATTGAACCAGGAAGGGTCCTCCCGGGAGGAAGCCTTGAGTCCACGGGGTAGACCTGCTACCGTACGGCGGAAAGCAGACAATATTTTCACAGATACTTATTCTATATTTGTATTCACAGTATATTTTTTCCTGAGGAAGGCAAACAAAAAACTCCAGTGAAACATTATACAAGGATAAGTGGGGGAAAAAAACTCCTTCCTGACTCCAATAATGGCAACCATATTTCTCCCAGGATAAACATCCTTCCTATGGTTACTTATTTGGTATATCCCTGTATACCTTTCTTTTCTAAAAAGATGTCCGACCTTTTTTTAAGATGCCTATTGTATCAGCCATCACAGTCTCCATGGGTAATGAATTCCACATTGTAACTGCCCTTACTGTAAAGAACCCTTTACTTTGTTGCTGGTGAAATCTCCTTTTGGCCAACCTTAGGGGATGACCGTGTGTCGTTTGTACTGCCCTTGGGATGAATTCAGTTAATTAAATTCTGTTGTAGATGTCTAAAGTCTCAGCTTGCAAAAGGATGCTGCTACAGCACTGCATTAACACTGCAGAATACTAATAGAAGTCCGAGATTTAATCTGTAAGTCACGCCACAGGGAATGTTACAGTATAAGCGTTTCTTTGACTATTTATATAATCAAGAGTATCATAAAACAATATTTTAATAAGGTGGCAACAAATAAAGCAGCAGCCCATCAAGAGATTGCTAAAAGTAATAGCTAAGCACCATCGGAAAATATAAACAGTTATTGTATGTACAAAATATGTAACATCGCAGATCCACGTTAAGGTTAGCGTTGGGAAATAACATTACAATAAATAGGTCACACCTAAACTTGCCATTAATCACAACGAGATGATGATTATCCTAACGTTATTTCAGTCAATAAGCTATAATGACAGAGGGATGTAAAAAGTGGTACCCTAATAGTTAATTTTTTTATGGTACTTTATATTTAAACAGTTATAAGTCTTTGTAAGAAATGCGTGCAGAGGTGAAAGCCGGAGACCGTTTAGGGGAAAATCAATGTAGGCTTTTATTTAGCCAAATTGCCATAAACAAAAAACTCAGGCTTTTCCTCGGCCCAGATGCAGCAAAAACAGGGTAGCATAAAAAGGAGCTTACGTCCAGCATCAGCAGATTTGGAAGCCTCTTCTGCCATGTTCACACCTGTAGAGTCAGGCTTCTATGGCTGAAAACCTTCCCTATGTATTGTGTATTTATTACAATTTTAACATGTGCATGTGTGTTACGTTTAGATAACACACAAGCATTACACGACTGAAATGCTTGTGCATTAATTGGAGCGTACATTCTATTTTTCCCACTGCACAATGGCATTGTATTGCTTAACACAGTGTTTCCCAACTCCAGTCCTCAGGGAACCCCAACAGCTCAGGTCTTAAGGATATCCCTGCTCCAGCGCAGGTGGCTCAGTCAAAATGACTGAGCCGATGCTTGGCCCACCTGTGCTGGAGCAGGGATATCCTTAAGACCTGACCTGTTGGGGTTCCCTGAGGACTGGAGCTGGGAAACACTGGCTTAACATGTCTTTGCGCTATTGACGTTCGACTACTGCATTTATCGCTACGGTACTACTTTGGGCGATGTGCGCTATTTTTCACATATCATTAGCTTAGTGGATGCCCGATAAACTCTGGGAAAATAACGTCTGTTATCTATTCAGGTACTGTAACGTCACGTTATTTGCCTTGACTTAATAGAGCTTCGGGCATCTGTCCTGATGTTTTCACTTTGCAACATCCAACAAAATGACAAAAAGAAAAACAATTACTGCAACTTAAATTGTGAGCTAAATCCCTACTATGGATTTAATTTACTAAACAATGCAGTAAGTTTTGCTAATGCATTAAGCAAGTGAATGGTGTTAATTAGGGATGGGCGAAAATACGTTCGCAAGTTGTAATTAGGGAGACATGACTGTGCTGGAAAAGGAGCACACCTGAGGTAGAAAAAAGAAAAAGAAAACAGCGCAAAAAAACCTCATGGTGCAGTATTTAAATATATTTTATAAAGTAAATGGGTGATTATTGCACGTACATCAAAATAAGCATAAATCAGCATGACATGTTTTGGACATGTTACCACTCGCGGGAAACAGCTATGAGCAGGCTGGTGTGTATCTGGATCGTCCTCTGGCCCACGGTATACAGCTCAGCAAAGGGTTGCACGTCTCTTTGGAAATCCTCCCCGTATGGTGTTCACCAGTCTCCGGCAGGCCGCTTAGTGGGAAGTTTAAAACTCCTTTAGGGATCTCCCTGCAGCAGCCGTCAGCTCCGACACGGTGTCCTCACAGGCAGTTCCGGATTGTCCGCAGTAGCGTCTGACGTCATCAGACGGCGCCCGTTGCACTCGCGTCTCTCCGCTCACAGTGTTCAATAGAGTGGAAGTCCCATAAACCGTATGCAAGAATTATGCAGTAAAATAAAGCCGCAATGGGGTCCAGATAAGGAAGGTATTGGAACGTGCTCTCTCCTACGCGTTTCGTAATGAATACTTCTTCAGGGATTAACGGAGGAAGTTTCAGGGGTGGTTCTTATACTAATGAAACTGATTTGATTGGCCATACCTAGTTGGAAAACAATCCCCACCTGGAGAGACAAGGCTGTATTCTAAATCAAAATCTAAGTTAATACATAAACATTTAGCACATAATAAATACATTCAATTTTAATAACCTGGCTTGGTCATATGCTAATGGTTATGCAAAGTGTATTTACATGAGTCCCATCTCACACTTCCTAAAAGGATTTTCATACTGACTATATACGGTTGGTAAGCCTCAAATTGAATGGTACTGCCAGGGACCCCCGCTGTGTTAATCCGATGGGTCATTAATCTGTCTGCAGAAATGTCACAGAAATGTTGCAGCATTACTGGGAGATTGCCCCAGATTTTCCAAGGCAAGTGTTCTAACTGGTCCACACTACTCTTTGTACTTTAAGTACATGCTGATTTCAATCCAAATTTACAGCTAACTAAAAACTATATTCCAACAGGTTTTTTAACTCCTACTCCATATGTAGGACTTCAGACATTCATTTCTTTTTTATATGACTTGCTTTACATATGATGAAGTTTTGGATCTTCCTGTGAAATATCCAGTTATCAGTTTGGGTCAGTTTACTATAATTTGTGCTGTATTACATGTTCTCTGTGAACTCATGGTCATGGATAATCACTTTTGATAATTTCATTTTTGATTGACATATTCTGAAGTTTGGGATTTTCCTGGGAATTATCTGAATATAGATTTGGGTTAGATTTAATTTCCCCTACTTAGGTTTGGTTAAGACACTGACTATAGCTGGAGCCAATAAATACGTGGTGTGGTATATATGCATTTTTTTGTGGTATTTCTGTACAAAATATTTAATGCTGTATTTGGCACAGCAGGGATTCCTCATCATAGAGTTTCATACAGTATGTTACAATTTTTTTTAAATAATACAATGTGATATGTTTATACATATCACTTGAGTGCTCTATGCAGCATACATTTTCTTTTGAAAAATAACTTTTGGAGGTACCATGCGCCACCCCCTCACCCCGGGAGATATATGGCGGACAGCCTGATGGGGCTCCCCAAGAATTGCTCCCCTCTGCACAGGACCAGCGTGCTAAGGGTTAACATGTGCTTGTACTTTGTGGAACGTCAACCCCCACCACTGGAATGTTAATGGGCCAAGAGGACACAAAGATCTTTCTGTTCACAGCTGCAGCAGATTCAATCTCAACCACCCCAGTGTACATCTGCGTTGCCCCAAAGGCTGTCCGCCTTTGGGCAGCCAAAGGGAGGGAGCCGTTTGCTGCCGTTCACTGATGTTAAAGCTGCTCTATTTCAATCTGAAACTCATACTCCCTTGTACCAAATTTTCCAACTCTATCTGTGCATGAAATGTCTGTAAATTCACAGTATAACCCTGTCCTTTTAATGTAACCATGTATTTTTTTTTAACTCTGAGCCCAGGACATACTTCAAAACGAGAGGTTACTCTCAATGTTTTACTTCCTGGTAAAACATTTTTATAAATAAATAGGGTAACAAGTTTCGAAATTGAGCATGTAGCAGCAATTAGTTTCTTTGTTTTGTTTTTTTCTACATCTCATACTGTATGTTCTTTAATCAACATTCTCCTTAGCGAAGCAACACAACAACAGTGATATGTATCTCACGTGAATCATCGCTACTTCAATTGGCAGGAAACTGTGTAACTCACCTGTTGCTACAGTATAAAAAAGTGCTCCATGTCTGAAGAAGCAACGTTTGAAGCTTAGCTTCATGAGGGCATCTGGTCTCTCTTTGTAAATGCTGGTAAGTTATTTTATCTGTATTGCCCAAGCTTTTTCTAATTAGAATCTTTCTATTCATCCATTTTTATTACAGTCTTTGACATATGTTTTCTCTGTATTAAACAAAAATATAAAAGGAATCTAGAAATGTTACTCAGATAATTTCTGCTACAGGTGTAGGCTCTTTAGCAATAGCCAATGCCTTTCATGTTTCACAGATAAATATCAGAGAATATCACAGAATATACGATACATTCTTCTTTTAAGAGGGAAAGCCAATGGCTGATAAAATGCAACAGATAGTCCATAGAATGCAACAGATCAGTGCTGAATTAAAGAGCAGACTTCAGAAAATGGTTCTAATTTACATGATTTTATACCAATATGTTTTTAATTATTGTACATTTATTATTTAAGTATGTTCCCTCCTGGTTTCCAGGGACTTTCAGGAAATAAAAATGGCTTATCAACATTTCACTTATTTGTGTGTTTTATTGGTTGATGCTATTTTTTAGTTCTAAATCCTGCCTTGGTTTACTAAGCTTAAAAAAAAAATCAACATGGAGGTTGGGGGGTGAATAACTACTTTAAAATATACAAAAATAAACTTCCTGTGAGGAAGGAAACAAGTTAAAGCTAAACAGGAAGAACAAAGCAGTCATGTAACAAACAACATTCATCAATGGGAATTCCACTGCTCTCTACATTTTCATTTTCCACCCCATCACTTCCAATCTACAAATAGCTTTAATCAAAATGAATCATTGATTTGGCCTTCGTGTCGGCTTCATTAAAAAAAAAAAGTTGTCACTGTTAAATAAGCTCTCAAAGCAGCATTGTAGCAGCATCTTGGCCTACTTAATTAATTAATTTTTCTAAAGATTTATTTCAGCAATGTCTGTCAAGCAGGTCAGATATTGCCTTATTTTAGTCAGGAACATTACAGTAATTGGGGAAAATAAGAGTACATCTCTAGAACAATCTGAAACAGTTGTGTACAGTATCGTTCACTTAAGTAAGGCCCCAGTGTGCGTGGCGTGCGTGCGCCATGGGGTAACTGGCGGTGTTTGTTAGAGCAGAAAATGGTACAAGGGCATCAAAACAAACTTTTCTGTGTTATGTAGCCCCCAAAATGTTTACTTCATACACCTGTATGCCACATGACACCCGTTATCTGTTCTCTGCACTGGCTGACAGTAATATGGTGAATGTATTTCAAAATTGGCTTGCTGACATTCAAAGCACTACATGGCCAGGGTTCCAGCTATAAGAAAGAGCTTCTAGTTCCCTACACTCCCATTCACTCACTTCGATCTGCAGATCTAACAGTTCCCAGATTCTCTTTGACTACCTTTGGGTCCCGAGCTTTTAGCCACACTGCTCCCACTCTTTGTAATAATCTGCCTCGTGCAGTTCGAGAGGCCCCCTCTGTGGGAATCTATAAAACAGACTCAAGACCTACCTGTTTACCCAGGCATTTAATTAATAAACCACAACCTATCCAGCAGTTAATAGTTACAGTAATGTCCCATCCTGTATTTTCTTTTTCACTTTTTGTAACCCTGAGGTATTTTGAGTCCCATTGGGAGAAAAGCGCTATATAAATAAAGTTATTATTATTACCTAATTTGTTACATCTAAAGAATAAGCCAGTGTATTTTCACTGTCAAATGAAAAAACTAACCAATAAAATCTGTGCCAATGGTGAAGACAGTTGATATTGAGGCTCGGAGTTGCACTGAAGTATATCAACTCAATGAAAAACATATAACTCAAGTTCTAGCACAAGAATTACATTCAGACATTTGATGAAATGAAAAAGGCTAAGCTGTAGTACTGTATGTGAACATTCCGTACATACTATGCAAAGAAAATAAATAATACACCTGCTTTGTATCTTAGAGTAATGCCAACTCTTAGCCGTTTGTCTCATTTGCCCAACTTTTGTTATATAGTATCACCCTTCTTTTTGCTGTTCCAAAACATGGAATGACTTCAAAGGCTGCCTGGAAACTGGGCATGAAATACTCACCATTTGTTATACGTATAGTAAAATGCACAATGTAATGATGAGAAATGCTATATATTAAGACCAGTTTCCTCTGGGGTCAAGTAATTTTATTTTCCTTTGTCTCCAATACCAACAACCCCACTTCCCCTTAATGAAACAGATTATAAGAACTTTTGGCCCTGCATATAATGATGTAATCTTGTAGAGATCTGAATGTATTCACCTTACATAAACATATAACAACTAAAAAAAATACTCCTTGCTATTCATTAAATAGAGAACAGTCCGTGAAGTCCGGAAGCGGAGCACAGCAACAGTGACACAAACAGGGGCTGCCATCCGACAGGAACATTAAAAACCTTTTATTGTGTGGTGGTGGGGGGGTCAGAACACACTCTGACGCGTTTCAGGACGGATCCCTTTGTCAAAGAGTGGGTTCATGTTCGCCCACAGTGTCCATTACGGACACTGTGGGCGAACATGAACCCACTCTTTGACAAAGGGATCCATCCCGAAACACGTTAGAGTGTGTTCTGACCCCCCCACCACCACACAATAAAAGGTTTTTAATGTTCCTGCTGCATTGTAGCCCCTGCTTGTTTCACTGCTGCTGTGCTCCACTTCCGGACTTCACGGACTGTTCTCTCCTTGTTATCTTCAGCGTGAGGCACGCTCAACATGGGGACTGTGTTGCTGTTTTCGTGAGTACTCTGCCGGTTTCGCCGTTATTGCCTTTAAGTTCATGTTTGTCTCATTGGTTTAGCTGATAGGCCTGTCATGGTATATATGTTGGGTCAGTCAGCTTTTCATAGAGACCTACACATGACTTTATGGTTCTACATAGGCATCATATATTGAGTCTCACGCAGCTTTCATTATTTGGATATCCCCACATCAGTGAACTTTACTACTATGAAGACTATATTCTGTTCTCTCTGAGCCCTGTACACTGGGACTAGTGCCCTAAAAAAAACCCCTATTCATTAAATATACTACATGTGAAACTGTTCAATACCGCTAAATTCCCCCCTCCAAATACTTATCTATACAACATGAGGAAAGATACCTATTAACACACCTGAAATACCTGGGAAATATAGTAATTTAAATAATCAAATAGGCTAATTTGAATACTTAAAGGAATGTATTTCCCAGGTATCTCAGATGTGTTCCCAGGTATCTCTCCACGTGTTGTATAGAGGAAGGTTATGGGAGGTTTATACCTGAAACACAATGTGTACTCTACTAAATAGAACTCGATTGGCCGAGTCAATTATGCATGGTTCACAAACTGCTGCGAACATTCCACATAGCTTTAGCATTCTAATTAAACAGCTACTTTACAATGTCCTGTTATCTGTTGGTTTTGCATGGAATATGAGTATATATCCCTCGAACAAGTCTGCTCCTACTGTATGCAATAGAAATATTTTTGAAGCCTTGATATATGAGGAGACTAATATTCATGATAATGGGTTATGAAAGGTTTGTCACCCACTGATTTTGAGCATGCATTTGTTATTTACAAGCAAATGTCAAAGGTATCTATGAGATCAGAATAAAAATATTAAAAATGTGTAAGCACTGTAGTAATATAAGGAATAACCTGTTAAATTAATCCAATACAAGAAGAAATTAGATTCACAATAAAGCCAACAATTTGATTGTTACAAAAATTAACTGCATTTGAGCAATAATTTGATTGCGTTAACTTGAGATATATTACATTTCCTATTTCATTCCAAGTTAGCATTTAAGAACATTGTTTATAAAAAAAATAAATGCATATTGCACAATACATAAAAAATGTGTCATAGGATAATGAAATATAAAAATGTAAAGTAATAATGAATACAGTAGATGGTAGATGGAAAACATTGGCCCCTAATATCCACTAACACATTTTAAAGTGTCTGTGAGTGTGTAGAGTTACTTATATATTACAAGTCTATTATCAAAGGGAGGTAAAAACATTCTATTGAAGTCTGCAGTATTCTTTATTATGAAGGGAGAAGGAGTGGCTCAGTGAGCAAAGACACCGACTCAAACTGAATTCGAGGCAGCAGAGCCTAGTTCAATTCCTGGAGTTGGCTCCTTGTGACCTTTATCTCCCTGTGCCTCAACATAGATTGTAAGCTCCACATAGATTCTGTAAAGCGCTACGTAAAACTACAGTAGCAGCGCAATACAAGAACATGCTAAAAAAAAGAGTGCTCTGATTCAATATTATACAAAGCAACTTGCCAAATGAAATGAACAAATTTGCAAAAAAATTACCGTTTGGCATTGTGGTACATATGCAGCGGCCGTTATTCAAACACTTCACGCGTTGTATACCTCAGAATACCCATGTGATGGCGCGTGATTTTTTTCAACGTGACGTGTGTTTATCGAGTGCAGAAAATGGTATTTTAGCGTTGTCTGCAATACCGTCGAGAAACTCAAGTGGGCAATCGAGAGTTGTTGTCTTAAAAATCTAATAGCAATTCAACCTGTCTTTTATTGCTGTACAGTTCAGCAAGGGTGTGTGTGTGTAATTGTAATTTGAAGATTAACGTTACGAGTTCATACTGTATTGTGTACATGGGAAAGTAGTCCTTTCTGAGGCTTCTTAGCCATACACAGATTAAATATATGAGCATACATACAGTAACAAAAAAATATTTTGTACGAATTCAGTGCTGTATTTGTACAGGATAATAAAGGGGAAAGGAGTAATACAAAAATACAACGTCGCTTCTTCTTCCGAATATAAAATATTTTTTCTGCTGATGCGTGTATGTCTAATTGGAACCTTGTTGAAACGCATATGCGAGTTAGCAGATTTCTGCGCATGCGTGTATGTCTTATTGGAACCTATTCATAGGAAAAAATATTGAGGTGGGGTCCCCCAATTAACTAGTGCTACAGAGCATTTGTACCCACTCATGAAAATGAATCACTGAACCCAGGTCACATATTCTCCTTAATACATATTTGGAGCTTTAGGCTTTAACCACTAGATGGAACACGGTCTAGCAAGGACAAAGAGAGTTGTCTGGGGGTAGTCTTAGGACCCTCCCAGACCTCTCATGGATGTCCTGCAATTAAATAAACCAGTGAACCTGGGGAAGCTCCCAATTGAATGGTGATGTACTCACATGTGTCCATGTGTGACCGGGTCTGTGTGCTCCTTTGCTGAGTACAGACGAGACGAAATCACCTTGTACCAGTGGGGAAAGGTGAGTCAGCGGGCACTACGATGCAGGAAAGGCTGCGGCGGCTGGACTGTGCTAGAAAAATGTTTCTATATTCATGTATATATCTCAGAATCCTGTTGCATCTGACTGATTTTGCAATTACACTGATTATTTGGATACATAATTAATGGATACATTAGGTAAACTATAACCAGTATCTGCAAAAAGATCCTTTTCTATTCTCTAACAAAATAAGAGACTCTGAGAATGGTCCAGTGAATTAGCCACGCCTTTACATTGTGTGGAGGATATTTAAATGATCATCTTGGGAGTGACATATTCTCCTGCCATGAAGAAGCGTACTACAGTACGTCATGTGAAATGTGCGTCGGGTTTCAATGATGTCACAGCAGTGAGTTTGGGAGGGATTGCGGTCGGGAGCTCTGCAATAACAAACGGCCTGTATCATTACCCTTACAATCTTGTATTTATCAGTGTGCTGTACTTAAAAGTCTCTTACAATATATAGGGATGTGAAAACTAGGACGGTGGTAACTTTACTGTGTTATAGAGGTTTATTGTCAAGAGTTTTAACACCCAGGCACCATAAATGATATGGGTGGTCTGTGAACATCTTAGCTATCTTTTTAAATAACATCCTACTAAATACGTTAAATATATACCATCTGTGTCACTGAGATGCGCTCCTGATTACGAGAGTATCTGTGGTTATAAACTCTGATTAATTTGACAACAATAACAAAATAGCTGTTTGCACTGTCCTGCCATTTATGTAGATGCGAAAGAAAAAGAAAACAGCGCAAATGTCTCATTGTGAAGAATGTAATGAATATATTGGTAGTTCATAGAAAAAGGGTAAGGAATGCGCATACATCAATTAGAATAATAACAGGCATGACATGTTTTGGACATGTTATCACAGTGACAAAGACCTCTGTTTTCCACACCAATCGATCGATCCTGCAAGCTGTCCTAGACCTCCTCTAGTTGGGCAATCAGTTCCTAGCGTGGTTGGTGTCTGTCTCTGTTAAAATGCACTTCTGTGTTTCTGAGCACTGCTATAGGGACCTTCCACTCTGACAAATTGTCGATCTCACTTGACTCACCTCAGTGGCTACTGATGACGTCACCGGTTGAGTTGCTCAGGAGCGGGATTATACTGGTTATGACAGTCAAAAGTTTGTTTGGCCGCAGATGGATGTGGGCTGTAACAGCGTATCTGGTGTCCAAAATCATGCAGAGCTTGCACTATATTACTACAATCCTACGCGTTTCGTAGTATAAACTACTTCTTCAGGGAATCTTCCCTGAAGAAGTAGTGTCAGTTTATCATTCATGTAGCGTACCTCTTACCCAGTTTTAAATATACACACACATATATATACACATTACGTGTATTTTCGTTTGATTAAAGTAAGATTTTATTTTTTATATGTTTTTTTCTCTTTTGCGTCGACATGTAATTAAGGCAACAATAGTGTATCCATTTTTTATTGCTCCGATCTAGGATCCTTAGGTCACTATTTTGGGTGGCCGTATTTTGGAGATATTTGTGTTTCTGGATAATATAGGTCCGACATATTCCAAGTAGTGAGTGCAGTCTTTTCTGGGAGCGTGTTTGACCCCCCCCTTTGTGGGATATTGCGTTTGATTTTGCAATTATTATTTTTTGAGTCTTGTAAAACTTGGCACAATGTCTCGCATAACGGTGCCATTTAAAAAAATAAACTTGGGGGACTT
Organism: Ascaphus truei; assembly: GCF_040206685.1. NCBI lineage: Eukaryota > Metazoa > Chordata > Amphibia > Anura > Ascaphidae > Ascaphus > Ascaphus truei. Next base: position 332,008,669 of record NC_134484.1, read on the forward strand.
CCGGTGACGTCACCCGGTATGGACGGCTGCTAGAGGAGCTCCTGAAACCCGCGGGTTATACAGCGACAAAACCCCCACTTAAACTTCAAATTTATGGACGAAAATAGTCCTATCAGATAGACAAACAGAAGGGGAATGTCAAAAACAAAAAAAACGAATAACCAGGCTGTTACCAAATTTTTCTCACCGTCTCAGCGAGGGAAAGCAAGCGCTATGAATCCCCAAGATGGCGGCGGACCGCATGGCGCTACCTCCCAACCGGGGAAAAAGACCCAGCCGAGAGAGAGCCCCCCTACAAGCCCAGAACAGGCAATAACCAGGGCATATTTGGAAGATCTGATGGCGGGAATGGCTGCCACCCTCAAAACCTCCTTCCAAACGGAATTGCGGTCTGCAGTGAGCGACATAAGGAAGGAAATCTCAGGGCTAACGGAAAAGACCACTACCCTAGAGAACAAGCTCTCCGAATCCCTACAAAGACAGGGAGAAGCAGAAGAAGAGATCAGCCGCCTGGGTGAAGAGATCTCCCTCCTCAAAGAAGGCATGGAAGAACAAGAAAACCGTGACCGAAGACAAAACATCCGTGTGAGGAATGTTCCAGAGTCAATCACACAAGAACAGATTAGGCCTTACCTTCTGGAGTTCTTCAATCTGGTCTGCGGGGAGATGGAGGAAAAGGAGATGGAAATGGACAGAGCCCATCGTGCGCTAGGACCCAAGTCTGACGATCCAAAACGCAGAAGGGACATCATAATAAAAATGCATAAATATACCTCAAAAGAAAGAATTATTTCAGCATGCCGGGACATGGGAGAAATAACTTTTCAAAATGAGACACTACAAGTGTTCAACGACTTGTCAAAAGCAACAAGAGACCGCAGACGGGAGCTAAAGCCACTGACTAACCTGCTCCGGGAGAAGGGAATACAGTACAGATGGGGCTTTCCGTTCAAAATCTCGGTGAACAGAAACGGAAAGTTCCTGTCCCTGAAATACCCCGCGGACATGGCCCCATTTGCAAAGGCCTTGGGCCTAACCCCTCCTCAGGCATGGCTATCGGGCAACCTACCATCTGAAGACACCGCAGGAGACCCACCCCAGACATCGGAGAGGATCGCGGCCCAGCACTCCAAAGACAAGTAAGTAACAGCCGCCACCGCACCCAAACAACACCCCCCTTCACGATCCCGAGAGAGAGAGGAGACCCACAACTACACTGAAGGATATCCCATCGGGCCGGAGCTGTACCTGGAGAGAAGCCGCTGACCTCCCGATCAAGACGACACTGGAGACCGCTGCCCACGTTGGAACACGTGTCATCTGTTCCCGCGATGGCACCGAGGCGAATCCCGCCAGCCGAGTCGAAATCCTGGTCCACACTCAACTCGACCGGATGGAGCGGGATCGTGGTTTCCCTGTTGCCGGTTCGCAATGAGGGTCTAGCTCCAGACCTTGTTCTGCCATGCCCCGATCCCCAGTCTTTCGGACGAGGCTGCAGGGGTGTTCGTTCCACCCCCCTCTTCAGCCGGTGGTCCCGATCCCACGGGATGTTTTTTTTTGGCCCATGGGGGGGGAGGGGGGTGCGGCCCATCAGCGGGCAATCAGCGGAACCTGAACCAGCGGAAACGCATTGGCGCAAGAGACGGAGGACAACTGCGACCCCGAGGACCCAGTTCAGCCGACTTGTTTTAAAGGACGCACAAACACAAGTTAAGGTTTTGCGCCCTGGAGGCCGTGAGTAGCATAATAAAAGGTTATACCATAGAAAGTACCCCGCGGCACCCCCCTCCCCCCGTAGCAACCCCAACCCAAGCACATAGCCCCCCGCCCTTCCCCCCCCCCCCCTCCCCACCCTCCCCCCTCCACTCCACCACACGTCCCCCCCTTCCCCCCGCATCCCCCCTCTCACCCCCCCCCCCACCCTGGTTTCCTTTCCCACTCCCCCCCCCCAGCCCCCACCCTCCCCCTCACTCCCAAAACCCAGGTCCACAGTACATGAGAATGATACACATAAACCCACGACCCACAACCGAAAAGTATATATAATGTGTGGAAGGCCCCTATGCCTCTCCTTATACTTCCCCCCCTCTAGAACGACATTCAGAGGAAGTAAAAGTACATAGAAAAGCTATGAGTACCCTCGCTGATCTCTAAACAGCACATAGCATACTGATGGGACAGAGTGATACAATAGATGTAACACACAAAAATGTGAAATGCCTGTACTGCCTGAAATGTTCCGTCAACCTCCCCCCCTCCCTCCCCCCTCCCTTCCCCCCCCCCCTCCCTCCCCCCTCCCTCCCCCCTCCCTTCCCCCCCCCCCTCGACGCTAGATAAAGTTGAAAAATATACATAATGTGTGATGTGCACCTGTGCCTCCCCTAATAGACCTGAGCTGACTCTCAGACAGTATACAAGATTCCCATTACATAGAGTGGTATGAGAGTTACAACATATAAAAATGTGAAATGCCTGTACTGCCTGAAATGTTCCATTAACCTCCCCCCCCTCCCCTCCCTATCCCCTTCCCTTCCCTACCCCCTTCCCCTCACTACCCCCTCCTCCCCCCATTTTCCCCCTCTCCTTTCCCCCCCCCCCTCTCTTCCCCCCCCCCTCTCTTCCCCCCCCCATTCCCCCCTCTCCTTTCCCCCCCTCCCTCCCCTCCCATTCCCCCCTCTCCTTTCCCCCCCCCCTCTCTCCCCCCCTCCCTTCCCCCCCTCCCCTCTCCCCCCCCCTCTCCCCCCCCTCCCCTCTCCCCCCCCCTCCTCTCCCCCCCACTCCCCCCCCTCCCCCCTCCCCACGGGTGCTATACAAAAGTTGAAAAATATATGCAATAAGAGATATGTACCTATGACCTTCCTTGGAACAGAACCTAGAGGAAGCAAAGGTCCATAGGAAAACTGAATGTGCCTAGGCTGACTGCCAGATAGTGTATAGCATACTTACTGTACAGAGTGATACAACTGACGCAGCACATAAAAATGTGAAATGCCCACACTGTTGGAAAGGAACCGTAAACCCCCCCCCCACCCCCACATCCACCCTCCCACCCCTCCCGCCCCTCCCCTCACCCCTCCTGCCCCCCCCCTCCCCCCTAGCCCCCCACCCGCCCCCCTCCCCCCTAGCCCCCCCCCCGCCCCCCTCCCCCACCCACCCCCTACCCCCTGGTAATATATAAAAGTTGTGAATTAAACGCAATGTGGTTTATGCACCTATGCCTTTCTTTGGAATAGAACCCAGGGGACGCAAGGATTTATAAGAAAACAAAAGGTGCCTTGACTGATTCCCAGATAATATATTGCATACTTATAGCAAAAAGTGGTATAATGGATGCAACATACAAAAATGTGAAAAGCCTATATTGTTGGAAAGGTTCTGTCAACCCCCCCCCCATCCCAATCCACCCCCCCACTATCCCACCTCCCCCCCCCACTACCCCCCACCCCCCCCCCCCACCCGCCCACCCCTCCACCCCACCACCCCCCACCCCCCCATCCACCACCCCACCACCCACCACCCCCCCCCCACCAACCGCCCCAACCCCCACCCCCCCCACCACCCCTCCACCCCCCCACCCTCCACCCCCCCAACCCCTCCCTCACCCCCTACCCCATCCCCCCCCCCCCACCCCCTTCCCATTCAGACGAAGCAAACTGACAAAAGAAAGTTGAAACTGCTTGGGTGGAAAATCAAAATGTGCACAGTGGGGCTGTGGTGTAATACTAAGCAACAGATGTTGTATAAAAATGCAAAATGTTTAAACTGCCTGAATCACACCCTCACCTCCCCTATCTTCCCTCACCCGTGGATTGAGAACTTACATAAAAAAGGGGTTAAGTAATTTCTATAGAGGGTTTGGACCCCTCAGACGTCCAACGGTGGACTGACCCGGAACCACCCCAGAAGGGCTCTTATAGCCCAAATGCCGGCTGTTCTTAAAGCTGGCAAAAGTTTGTTGAGACCTTTTCAAGGCCTCGTTACAACCTATTTCTATCAGCTGACCCTGTCCCAGCTGATCTTCGCCCTACCCCCGTTGACCCTCCCCCACGCCGCCCCCCCTCAGCTTAAAATAGCTATCTTAGCCAAAAAAAAATCACAACTCCCACACCTACAGAGATATAAACTAGACTCAGACTTACTGAATCAGGGCCCCTCAGATGGGAAAGATGAGGCCTTACGACACCCTCTAAAAAAGAACCCAAATGGCTAGCCAAACCACAATTAAATTCACCTCTCTCAATGTGAAGGGCCTCCAGAATAACCGTAAAAGGAGGCTAGCACTCCAAGATATGAAAAGATCAGGGGGGGACATCATATTTCTACAGGAGACCCACTTCACATCACAAGACCCCCCAAATTTATTCAAAAAAGTGTTCCCAATGTGTTTTTTCGCATCATTTACTAGCAAAAAAAGGGGCGTAGCTGTCCTGATCAGACAGGGCACCCCATTCAATCATATCAAAACAACTGCGGACCCAGAGGGTAGATTCCTAGTGGTATATGGCTCCTTAGCGGGCTCAGCGATCGCTCTTATCAATGTATATGCCCCAAACGAGAACCAGACCGAATTCCTAAAGAAAGTACTCGAGGGCATAGACCCGGGATATCTATCATCGATGATAGTGGGAGGGGACCTAAACATGGTCCTCAACCCTACCGAGGACAGATCGACCACAATGGGTCCCCCCCGCACAACCCCCTCCCAGATCACAGGGAAAAGGTTTAGGGGAATCTTGAGCGAGTTTTCACTGGTGGACATCTGGAGAACCCAACACCAGGGCCAGAGAGACTATACTTTCTACTCAGCACCTCACCAGACCTACTCTCGAATAGACCACTTTCTGGCCACAAAAAATGTGGTGGCGGCAACAACTGACTCCGACATAGGACCGATCACATGGTCTGATCATGCCCCAATTACCATAACCTTGACAAAACCCTTTGAAAAGACAATAAATTACTCATGGAGGCTAAATGACTTACTACTCAACCATCCTGAGATAGAAAGAGAGATTAGATCTGCCATTCGAGACTACTTTTTTTTTAACTCAGGATCCGTCTCCTCTCCAGCAATCCTGTGGGAAGCCCATAAGGCAACCATTAGAGGGAAATTCATCTCCATCGCATCCCACAGGAAAAAAGCCCGCCAAAAACTAATAAAGGAGCTCACGGATGATATCAAAATAATAGAACAAACTCATAAAGCTAACCCCTCAAAAAAAATATATAAAACATTGACAACAGCTAGAGCAAAACTTAGACAAATCCAGCTGGAGGATGTTGAGAAAGCCCTTAAATGGACCAACCAACAATATTATGATAAAGGGAACAAGGCAGACAGACTTCTAGCGACTAAATTAAGAGGGGTGCATAAACGGTCCCAAATCACGGCGATCAAGAGTAGGTCTGGTGAGATACAACATAGTGACAAAAAAATAGCAGCCGAATTCACAAAATTTTACACCGAACTTTATAACCTAAGATCCAAAAAGAGCCGCCCCGAATCAGCAGCATCTGAATTAATAGCACAATACTTAGATAAGTGTCAACTCCCCACACTAACGGAGGAGGAAAACACAGTCCTCAATGCTGAGATTTCAAAAGAGGAACTGGAAGAGGCGGTCAAATCATTAAAAATCACTAAGTCTCCTGGCCCAGATGGCTTCACTAATGTTTACTATAAGAGATTCTTGCCAGTATTATCCACGCATCTCCTAAGAATATTTAACGATTTTATGGAAGGAAATCAAATCCCTACGTCAATGTCCCTGGCCACCCTGGCCATAATACACAAAGAAGGCAGGGACCCGATGCAATGTGGAAGCTACCGTCCAATCTCCCTGCTTAACTGTGATCTCAAACTATATAGCAAAATACTCGCAAATAGATTGAACCCCATTTTACCAAGATTAATAGATAAAGACCAAGTGGGATTCGTAGCAGGCAGACAGGCCTCGGACAATACCCGAAAGATAATTGACATTATTGAACATGTCCATCTCACAGGGACCAAAGCATTACTCCTTAGCTTGGACGCAGAGAAGGCGTTTGATAGAATAGACTGGCTATTCATGGACCATGTTATGCGCAAATTCGGCTTCAAAGACGCATATCTAGAAGGAGTCCGTAGATTATATCAAAATCCATCTGCAACAGTAAAACTACCAGGGGGCAGTAACCAGAGATTTGAGATTACTAATGGAACTCGACAGGGATGCCCCCTATCTCCTCTCCTCTTTGCATTAACCATAGAACCCCTAGCAGCGGCAATAAGAACAAATAGAGACATCAAAGGAATAGAAATTGGACACAGGCAGCACAAAATATCACTATTCGCAGATGATGTCATTTTAACCCTGACGCAACCCCAAACATCCCTACCTAACCTCCAAAAAGAACTCCGAGATTTTGGAGATATATCAGGCTATAAAATCAATAACGATAAATCGGAAGCATTAAATCTAAGCCTGCCAGAGCCAGAGGTGAAACTCCTCAAATTAAACTTTAACTATCATTGGAGCTCCTCGAGTATCAAATATCTGGGAGTAAAGATAGCGAGGAACTACCAATCCCTATATCAACAAAATTACCCGACCTTATTCCAGAAAATTAAACAAGACCTAGCAAAATGGGGAGGATATCAAATATCATGGATCGGGAGAATGATCTCGGTTAAAATGAACATACTCCCCAGATTATTATATTATTTCCAGACGCTCCCGGTCCACATCCCTGGCTCAGAATTAAAGAATATACAAAAACTAATCTTCCACTTCATTTGGCAGGGTAAGAAACCCAGAACCGCTAGGACAGTTCTCCTGGCATCAAGGGGAAGAGGAGGACTTGGGGTCCCAGACATCACAAAATACTACCTAGCCGCACAATTGCGACAGGTGGTAGTCTGGAATACCAACCCAAACCAATACTGTTGGCTAGACATAGAATCATACTACGCCGGAACGCCTTCACTACCAGCTTGCCTTTGGTCCCTGAGCAGGGAAGACATGCAGAATAGTAAACTCAAATTAGGTCCAATGAGACACACATGGGAGATCTGGACGAGATGCAAACATAAATTTAAGCTCACTTCGCCCCAATCCCAACTCATACCAATTCACAAAAATCCGAAATTTCCTCCTGGTTGTGAGCCCAGACAGCTGGATCAATTCAAAGTAAAAAATATTAGAACGATCGCTGACCTCGTGAGCATTGGAGAATTCCTGAGCTATCAAAATCTACAAACCAAATATGAAATAGCAAGGTTGGACGTATTTAAGTATCTACAAATTCGGCACTTTGTTCGAACCTTATCCCCAACGTTGAAATTTCCCCCTCTCACAGTTTTTGAGCGGCTTTGTCGAGAAACAGGCCACCAGAAAGGTCTTATAACACAAATTTACGCAGTATTAGAAAGGGCTATAGAAGCCCCCACCCATGTCTATATGCTGCATTGGGCAGCAGAATTGGGCATAGTTATAGACCGAGAGGACTGGGAAAGAATTTGGGAGAATGCCTCAGGAACTTCCATATGTACCACAATCAAAGAAAATATATATAAAATACTGTTCCGCTGGTATCTTACCCCAGTTAGAATAAACCAAATCTACCCCCAGGCGTCCGATCTATGCTGGAGAGGTTGCGGTCAAAAGGGGGACATGGCACACATTTGGTGGACATGTCCGGAAATTCAAAAATACTGGGGAACCACTCAAAAATTAATAGAAGAGGTCACCGGCCTCAAAATCCCTGTCGACCCGCTGACCTACCTGTTGGCCAGGCCCCTAGAAAATGTGGACCGACCAACAGGTAAATTAATCTCCTTCATCATAACAGCGGCTAGATGTGCAGTGGCTGCCGCCTGGAAGAAAGTGTCTCCCCCCTCAAAACAAACGATAAAAAATAGGATACAAGAGGTAATGAACATGGAGAAACTATCGGCTTTTCTGAAAAGATCCACGGACTCCTTTAATAAAACATGGGACCCGTGGCTAACCCATATGGCACCCCCACGTCCCAAACCCAAAGATGAAAAGTAAAAAGAACGAGTCTAGAAACTCCAGTAGAAATACTCTGAGGACGTAATAAGCAACAAGTATCCCCCCCCCCTCCCCCCTCCCCACCTTCCCTTCCCCCCCTTTTCATACTCTTACTCTCTGTTTCCATACTCGCGCCCCCCTCACAACCCCAGGAGGGCCAGGAGGGCGATGAGCTTTCCTCTTTCTCTCTGGTTTCTTTAACCAAAAAATGGAGAAAACTTGTATTAGGCTGTATTAACATATATGACATGTACATTGTGAAATAAGTATTTGCCTAATAAAAAAATTTGGAAAAAAAAAAAAAAATAAACTTGCAAAAAATGTCATGTACACAGTTGGGAAAGTTTTATTCCGATGCCAAAACTATGAAAAGTCCATTCTGTTTGCAAAGTTAAGCACTGAAATCTAAATAGCAACAATCAGCCCGAGTTCAGCTGAGCACATCATTTATTAGTGAAATGTCTTAGGCTCCTTCACCAAAATAACAAGAGAAGGCTTGTGTTGCAAAATGGTAAGGTAAACAAGCAGGATATATTTAGTATTTCTTTGTATTCATCCTATCAAAGATGGAATTCTTAAGAACTTGATATTAATGGATACTGTGCGTCTTCTAATGTTTTAAAGCAGCAAGTTGAAGGGATGAGTTTAATCATTCAATCACTGTAATGCTCAAAATAAACCATTTAATATATTTTCACATAGATACCTTCATCAGGATTAACCAGTGTATTCAGTAAATTTAATTATTCTGTTTTTCTTTGTGTCTGATTTAATTTTGTCCAAAGCATCCAACTGAAGTGTGTTCGTTCAAAAGCTGCCTTTCAAGTCAATGGACGTTAATTGTGATTGGCTGCTTTGGTCCATAGCTCCAAATAGAGTAATTTGTATGCCACATGGAGAGTATATTCAAATGATCTAAATTATTATATTTCTAAAGTATCTCGGGTACCTGTTCACGTGAGTGTTGCTAAAAATAGGACTCGCCTGTCCTCCCCCTCTTCTCTCTCTCCCCTTCTCAGACATACTTAGCATCACTTTATTGGAAGATAATGCAACCTTGTGTTACAATATCGTGACATCTGCAAGATCATAAATGACAGAAAGCAGTCAGTTTCAGCTAAGTTTAAAAACTTTTCTCATTTAGTTGAAAAATCTAACTTGGGTAGCTAAAATAAATAACACTACTCTGGATACCATGAAATATACAGTACATAATCTTTCCATTAGCAGATTGCCCGGTACTGAAAAGAGATTATTGCAGTCTGAAATAAAGTGTGAAAATTTTTAAGAAACCAAAATAACTATAGTATTTTTCATCAATATTTCTCTTGAGCACAAAACTATGGAAGGTTTTGGCAGCATAAAAATTAGATGAAAGCGAAAATTATCGGTGATTTTCAAAACAAAACATATTTGTTGACAACAGTATTTAGTTCTGTCTTTTAAATTTCTCATTACACGACATGTTTTTACTGTACATCTAGACATCTTGACCGCGCTTTTATATCTACTTTCATGCACGTACTGTAATACATTTAAACTAATGCAATAGCCTGTACGTAATGGATGTTTAACATTGCTTTCTTAGGTATCAAACATAAATGAAAGTACCATGTCCCCTTCATGGCACAATTTTGCCAGGGTATAATTAGAGTGCTAGTAAGTGGCTTTTTAAGAGATTGAGACACGTCATGTGGCTATTAAGAAACAGCGGGTTACTAAGAGATAATCCCCTCTTATTGGCCAAAACGGCTGGAATGGGGTCAGGGATTTTATGGAAGTAACTGAGCTCCGACAGGGATGCAAAAGTCAAATGTAAAGAGTCCATACTAATTAGGTAGATTATAACATGCTGCAAATTAATCTCTACAGATCAATCACGTAATATTGCATCTTAAATTACAGAGGGAATTCAGCAAGGTATTCAGCCATACTGTATTCAATCTCTTTTCAATTTAAAATTAATTCAAGGTAGAAGTAAAATACATAGAGGGATTAAAAAACAGAATATGGTACATGTACCTGAAGCTACTTTATGCTCAGAACAGCCACTTTGTTAGTGCTATTTTAACAGCAAATTCATTCTTTTTGACAATATGTCATCTCGTTTTGTCCCTGATTCCTCTGCAGTACCTAATATAACCACTGTTGATTCTCAGGTTCCCACTACAGAGAGAAGCGTATCTTTCACTGATTGCCTGCAGTACCAGTTATACCCATTGATGAGTTTGTGACTCCCATTTCAAAGACAAGTTTACGTCACGCTGATTTTTCTGTGGTGTCTAGGTACTAATTACTGACTCTAAGGCTTCCACTTCAAAGACAAGCTTTTCTCTTACTGATTTCCCTGCAGTACATGATATACAGGCATACCCCAGTTTAAGGACACTCACTTTAAGTACACTCGCGAGTAAGGACATATTTTCAACAGCACCATACCCCTGTGTCCGTACGGTCGGTTCACGAGTACGGACACTTGTTCTGCCCTACAAATCGCCGTAGTAGTGGCGCGCTGATTCCCCTCGCCCAATAAGCAAACGGCAGCTCGCGCATGCGCCTTTCAGCATGTCCTGAACAGCAATACCGACTCCCTACCTGTACCGAAACATTGATAAGTGGAAAAAAGGCAGTGCTTCACTTTAAGTACATTTTCGCTTTACATACATGCTCTCGACCCATTGCATACGTTAATGCGGGTATGCCTGTAATCCTTGCTGATTCTATGGCACCCACTATGGAAAGCCAATGGGCTTGTTCAGCCTGTACCTGAGTCCCCAGCTTTGCTGCCACTTTGCATGTCGAAGAATTCAGACTCTCATCATTATCTGTTTCCGTTATAAAGTCGGCTGAGCAGCAAGTCTTGGCTTCAGAGTTAACATACACCTATGATCTCATCCGAGTCTGCTATCCATCACAGACTGTCCCGTTTCTAGACAAAACAGTCATGAGGATATCATCTTCCGGAAGTGATGCGGAGGCATCATGAGGGACGCTGAGAGCATCGAGAGTGGTCGTGAGATCAGCGAGACACTGTCTCTCCGTCATCTCTTCCAAGACATGTCTTGGGGAGTGTGAGTACACAATCTGCTGCTCTGTTTTATTTATAAATCCACCTTTTTTGACTATCTGCACTATCGTACCCCTTTTTCTTTTATTCTTCTATAACTTGGAAGACTATCTTTAACCTGTTCCTTGCCGCAATGGATACTGTCATGATTCCATCCCACAGTACCCCTTGTCGACCTTTAGGGACACACAGTGGAGTTAGGTTCTGGCTGTCCGGTTAGAACTAGAATAGTCAAGAAGGCCATCTGCTATCCTAGGCTAAAAACTCCACCCATCTTTACTTGTCATACTGTGCATTCTGTTTTACAGATCAGGAGTCACTTTATTCTTTTTCCCTAGCACTGCGTCTTTCCCTGTTCCTCTGCATTCTGGCTCCTAGTTCTACAGACATTCAGGTACATTCTTGTTTTTTGTTTTGTATTCCCTTTGCACAAATTTTTGTCCCCGTTTATTAACTTTGTCCCTTGCTATTTATTGCTGTTGAATGTAGCACTGCAGTTCCTTGCAGCTTATCTTGCTAGTCCTGTTTTTTCCCTTAGCTCTATTGTCTCCTGTTTATTATTTAGATACCATAGCTTTTTGGTGCTGCTCTGAACATTATTGCAGAGTCCATTTTTTTTTCACTGTCTTGTTATTTTTGTGTTATATCAGTTTTGATATATATTTCTGACTCCTGTCTTTTGTGGGTTTCTGCTACCTCCGGGTGTTCCATACATCCTGATAGATACATACTTATTTGAATATTTTAAAATGGGAGTGCAATTCTTACACCAGAATATTCATTTTACTGCCATTGGAGATATAGTATTGCACCATTGTGTCTTTACTTTTCCCCTCTCAGTATCTGTGGTCCCCAAGTTTACTGAAGGTCCCGCTTCCAGTCTATTACCCATCAGAGATGATCCTGTTGCAGGGCATACAATCCATAAGAGGCGCTTTCGCTCTAATTCCTTGTTATCAATTTCACAGATCAAGGACTCTCACACCTGCTTGCTCCCCGTAGAGGGGGGTGGGTTCCTGCCAGGACCCACATGCACGGACTGCTGCATTCCTGGCAGCTTGTTAGCAGTCAGCTGTGCAGATACAACTCATTACTCCCTCAGCCTGTAACAAGCCACCTGTCCCCGCATCAGGGCTTCACAACATCCAACCTGGCAGGAGCCGGTTGTGTTGCCACTTATGTTTCTGCCCCTGTTTTCAGCCCGGTTTATGCCCCTGTTTCTCACCCTGTCCCTGTCATTGTTTCTTGTGTTCTTGCCCCTTAGTAATAAACTAATTATTTCCTTTAGTTTGCCTTGCTCAGTCTTTGCTCCAATCCTGCTCCAGTCCTGCTCCAGTCCTGCTCTCATCTTGTCCCAGCAGTATCCTGTAATCCTGTATCTTGTAACCAGCATCCTGTATGCTCTTTTATTCCTGCCCTGACTTTGGATCCGGACTCATGCTCAAGATTTCTGCTAAACATCTGGTTAGATCTACACTTCAGATGCTCCCCATGGATTTTCTCCCTAGGGACCTGATAACTGCAAGACTCGGACCGCACAAGGAAAAGATGAAATAAATAGTCACTATAACCTAAACTTACACTTTGTTTTCATGAGCTTTCCTTATTAAAAATATGTAAGCGTCTCTGGTATCTCTCTCCCTCTCCTCTTACCTCCCCATCCTCTCTCCCCTCTGTCCTCACACTGCCCCCCCCCCCCACCACACTGTCTCCCCCCTCCTCACACTCCCGCCCTCCTCTCTTCTCCCTCCTCTCACACTTGCCACCCTTCTCACTCGCCCCTCACACTCTCCCTCCCTTTTTGCTCACATTCTTCCCCCGCCTCTCTCTCTCCCTCCTCTCTCACACTCCCTTCCACTCAATACCCCTCTTCTCACTCAATCACCACCTCCTCAGACAATCACACAAACACAATTGTTTCCCCCTGCCCCACAATACACACAAAATTTCCACCCTCCCTTACAATACACACAAACTCACTAGACCACCCGCCACCACACTACACACACACTAACCCCCGCTCCCACACTACACACACACTAGCCCCCCTCCCACACAATACACACACACGAGCTCCCCCTCCCCCACAATACACACACTTTTTTCATTTTACTTAGGAGGGGGTCCTCCGGTGCCACACGCGGATATGGAAGTTGGGCCCAGGTGCAGACCTGGGGGGCAGCTGGGTGCAGCCAGCACCGGCGGGGCAACCAGCACCGGGCCAGTTAACCCTACTCCCCCCAGTTATCAACTCTGCAGAGCAGGCATGGGCTGCATGGCGACACCTTCTGGGCCACATGCGACCAGCGGGGTCGCATATTTGACGGCCATGAACTACGCCGTATCTGTAAAAAGCAGTGCTGCTGTTTGGATATTCTGGGTTAGATTTGCTGTTAGACAATTGGCAAAACAGCGTACCCTGAAATCATAGTTGCCAAAGATCCTGTGACAAACTTGAGAATTCAGGGTCTCCTATTTGACAACAGTCAACATCCCAATTACAAAGTGATAATTACACAGTGACACCAAGGCTGTTAAAATTGATATCTCCTATAGGACCAAAATAAGCCAATGGCAAGAATATGTAAAGGGGTTAACATGTGGCAAAGTGCTACCCATTATAAGCAAACAATAACTACAATTCTGTTTTAATGATAAGTTTCTAAACATGCAGTTAAAACGTCTCAATAGCTATTATATGCCACTAAATAAAATGATTGTGATATTCATTTGAGCTACCATGGATTTGTCATTCAGGACTCTAAAATGTGCCAGACAGTTAATAACAAGCTACACCCCAAACATTTTAAGTAGTGTCCGTTTATTTTAAAAAATTATTTATTTGAAATTGCCACTTACTGTATGAGATATAATTTACAATAGATGGGGTTGTAGCTATTTTATATACTACTGGAATTTTACATAACTTTCCACTCTCCCTAGATGTCAGGAATCTAATTAAATTATCAAGCAGCATAAACTAGGTTTTACATCATTGCTACATTTACGCAGTCTCAGATGAGAGATTTATATTAAATTATACTCTTTTGAAACACCTAATCCTGGTCTTACCAAATTGTCCCACTGACAGGCAGAGCCATAAATGACATCACATGAGAGGACAGGTTGACAGCAGAGAGATGAAGTGAACATTGCTGCACACAGAGGAAAACCATTACATCCATTACCTGATATGATTTAACTGTGCAAGTTTAATATATCAGTAAAATAACAATATGGTCGCTCACATGAATACATTCATCTTAAAGTTTTCTTAACTGGGATGCTGCCTAATTTAGTTGAAATAATGTGTCCCCCGTGCTGTACCGCATCACTCTAAGAATCAGGGGGGGCCTGGTACCAGAGATATTTCATTTTTAAATTCACTTACAATACATTTTGGTCCGGGAAAGACAACATGGCCACTAGGGTCAGCCTCACTCTGGCAGCCAACAGAATGCTGTGACATCATCTTGAGATGACATTGCAGCTTCTGATTGGGTGAGCTCGCAGCAATATTTACTTTTCTTTCGCAATACTCTCAAAAGTAAAAATATTAATATCCTAGCTGCAGCGGAACCCTTGGTTCATATACTTTAACGTATTTTTTTTAAAACTTGGTTTCGGGGGAGGTTTAACTCTTTAAGAGCATTGAGATACATTACTAATCCCTTTACTTTCTGTTTCCTCTTCAACAGCACAAGTCTCACTTTTTCTCCACTCCCATATAAAACATCTGCTAAAGAAGACAGGGAGAAATAAGTATGTTGTGCTGCAGTAGAAGATGGAGAACATGAAGGTATTGTTGTTTTACACTTCTAATGTTATCACAAATCAAATGGCTGCATCCATACTTGAGAATAAAAGTCTGTTGATATACTGTAGTGTTGTGTTTACTTTTGCATACACATTACTGTAACACTACTTGTGATTCCATTCATTAAAAAGCTTTCCTTCAATGTCATTTCTGAGCATTTCAGGCCGCGCTTATAGTCCCGGTGACGCGACGTGGCGTCAAAACATGTGTATTAAATCTGTCGCGTGCGTCTATAGTAGGACTTGGTCGCCATCACTGGAAGTCAATGAAAACTGATTTTTTCAGCGACCGTAGCGTGACGACAGCAGGCACGTGAATGGTTCAGTCAATGAGGGCGAACCGCTCATGGCCACGCCCCTGCCATGCCCCTGCCACGCCCCCCGGTCACCGTCTCTTGTCTCTAACACTATAAGAAAAAATCGCTGCTACAACGGCGACGGATGAGGTCACGCCGTAGCCAGGACTGCTGTATAAGCGAGGCCTCGGGTGAAGTTTCTGAGACTACTCTGTTACAACCAACATTCTAATATGCAAATTAGATGCATTTATCTGTGGACCAGTGCATTGCTTCTTTATAAATACTAGATTGTCTGGTGGTCCCTGAGGAGAGGTTTGAGAACCACTGCCTAAATTCATTGTCATCTGCCACTGTGAAAGAAGGAAATTTTCCTACCTCAGTAAGATGACTTTTACGCTCAAAGAACCTGATATCTTCATTTTTAAAAAGTTGAAGAAAGGTTTCAGAAGGAGTAGCAATGTTTAGTAACTATGGACTGATTTTGTGATGTAAACAGGGGAGCGGTGTGGTTTCCTCAATCGATATAATTTGCTTGGCAGCTTAATCATCAGGCTTTTTGTGATGAAGATTAAATATGTATAAAAAAAGTTTTGACCAAGGATAGGGACGTGCTCGTGTGCGAAATCTGAACTCCATGGATTCAACGTTTGATTTGAATTGTAAGTCGGGCAGTTTAATAATTTTACATTCAATTCCAACTGTAGAGTCGAAATTCGTAACCATTTTTTAAATCCAAGCGATATTTGAGTCAAAAAAGGCTCAGCCTTTGAATAGTTGTTTGATATTTTTGTTGTTTTTTTTTTTATATAGAATGGTGTAACTTTTAAAGAAAACTGCATGTTTTTGCTTAAAAAAGTTTAAAAAAGATTAAATCACAATTCAATTTTTTGTGACGTACAATTAAAAAGTATTAGTCAGTGTTGTGCATTCTAAATTGTTATACATTACATTATAAGATAAATGCATTCATATAACAACATGTGAATGGATGTAAAACATTTTATCACTTATGTAGGAAATAGAGAGTACTAATTAATGCAACATATTTGTCATGGTGCAGTTATAATAGTGGGATCCTGCAGGGAGATTTTTAAGGCAAGGGGAGGATTTGGTAACCGTGGTCACAGCACTCCACACAACCAACGCTTGGAAAAATTCAAAAAACTTTATTAAGCTCCACAGTGAGCATACATAACACCACTCTGACGCGTTTCGTCTATAGAAAGACTTTTTCAAAGAGTGAAGATCCCCACACAGTACCGGATCTTATATAGGAGATGACGTATACAATAGGCACCTCCCTAATTGGCAAGGGCCTCCCATATCTTTACACAAAGTCAGCTTTGGACGTCATCCTATTAAAGGGACCAAATACATATTACCCACATATATAAAACATAATAGACATACATAAACACCTATTACCAATAAAAAACTTGGGATTAAAAACAAAGACACTGTAATGCTCACATAGTATATAACCACATAATATATAATTAAAGCTGCAGTTCAGTCTATATCCTGCATGTGTGTTTTTTTTAATAAATCAGTTCTGTAGTAAGAAAAAATACTTTTAGCATTTTCGGTTTTTAAAAAAACAACTTTGAAAGACCAATTTTCTTGTATTCTATTTTAACAAGCATTTGCTTAGGCACTGCCCCTTCATGGCCTGTCACAAACCCAGGCACACCCCTTTGTCAGCACTGCCCTCCCTCTCTCTAAACGTGCACTAGCATCTGGTCACATGATCTTCCTCATACAGTAGTACATTCAAGGAAGCTGGAGAAAAGGGATCAGCCATGCATAGCAGCTCGGATAGGCAATTTCAAACTTATTACAGTGTTTATTCCATTCATTGCACGTGTATATAATGTAAAAATTGTAATAATTCCATTTATAGCAAACGTGTATATGTGAATATTATTTAGATGTATATGTATGTTACTGAAATGTGGAGTGAGTGTGTAGGTAAATACACACAATACACTTCCACTGCATATATATATATATATATATATATATATATATATATATATATATATATATATATATATATATATATATATATTATATATATTATATATTATATATGTATGTATATGTGAAGTTATGTGAGTAAAAAAGTGACAAAAACCCTCCATAGCAAGGCAAATAGCAAATGGAAATATTACTGTATGCTCATTTGTATGTATATATATATTTATATACACACACACTTCAAATACGGATAGTGATTCACGTAAATGATATATATATTCACTTTCTGGGAGTATAAGAGTGACTGTCCTGTTGTTCCTTTTTTTGTATCCATCATTGAATGGTATGCACCCTCTCTTTACGTTTATTTTATACTAGCTGAGAGACCCGGCGTTGCCCGGGATGTAATGTTCCCGCTCCTCTCTCTCTCCTCACCCCTCCCCCTCTCTCTGTTTGTCCCCCATTCACATCAATCCAGTTCCCCCCCTCCCTCCTTTACAGCTTCATGCAGTGTGTGTGCGTCAGTCATTGTGTGTGCGTCAGTCAGTCAGTGTGTGTGCGCGCGCGTCAGTGAGTCTGACGCAGAAACACAA